>NC_056734.1:429370322-429482822 GCF_019279795.1 Protopterus annectens | reverse complement strand
GATATCCTATACACTGCTAAGAGATGACCTCTGTCTGGCATGCAAGGCATCTTCCAACCCAGTACTGATAGATTTATTGCACATCAGCAAGTCAAATGGCATTAGAAATGCACAAGGTAGGGAGCTAGATCTCTTTTGCAACATCATCCCAATAGTTTGGAGAGACATATATATCTCACAGATGATGCTCTAGAACAGAATCCCCATCCAAGTAAAACAAAGCTCATGCTCTTTTGTCCCCACATCAACTCAGTCTCTAACTTCCTTCACAGGGCAGAGCCTTTGGTCACTGCAGCTATCCCTGACCCTGAAACTGCTGGACCTTTACCACGAGGTCCACACCTGTGAATGTTTTCACTAAGGCTATTGTCATTGTGCAATGCAAGCAAGTTTAACATGATGAGCTTTGCTATGTATTCAGCTTAACTAGCCTAGTATGTCGCTGACTTGTACTGGAAAGTGGCTGTGACATTCCCCCCAAAGGAATAGTCCTTGTAATCAAAGGACCACTTAATAAGTTGGTCCCTGTCCTTTCTTTTGACCATTAGATTACTCTATATATGCTAGCTACTTAGGCTGCCTAGCTTCTTGGTGCATCTATATTACATAATAGAACTTTTAAAAGTTCAAACATCATATAGTCAACACCATATGATAGAACTTTTAAAACTTCGAAAATGTAATAAAAAAATTAACCAAAGAAAAAAACTACCTGAATGGTTTAAGTATGGGGGCAAGCCCCCCTGCACCACTCACACCCCCCGCTCTTTAAATATACCAACTCTGAGATTGCACTACTGTGCAGAAAGGGAAATCTTCCCATTCTGCACTATATGGAGACCTCCGTTGAAAAGTTCAAACTTTTAAAAGTTAGATCATATGATGTCGTCATATTACGTTCAAACTTTTAAAAGTTCGACAACATGATATAGACTTTTCTTGATATCTGCATTTGTTGTATGAAAGAAAACATTTGATTCTTTGTGCCTCCTTGTTAACTGTTCTATACCAGGTATAAATAGATTGCTCTCTTTAATAATTGACATGAGGGTGGGAATCCTGCTACCCTACCCCATTTCCCAACTATTTTCTCTTACTCTACATTATACTTTCCACATACAACTTTAACAAGTACCACCTATTCTCTAACTCTCCAAAAACAAGTTTTATTGCTATCCTATAAACATTCCTACTTCAATTTTCCTATTTTCCAACTTCCTTCTAACATTTACGATCATTCCCAACAACCTTTCTCTCTCCCATAATGCTTGGCACTGTATCCATTCCAAATCAGACCTCTTCCCAACAGTATCTATCTGTTATGCTACATTTCAACTTCTGTTTTTTTTTCCCAAATAAACCCTCACTACGTCCTGTCTTAACTACATCTTTCCTTTTTAACCCCTGTATTTTTTACATGTCAGAAACATAACTGAAGATAGTAGGGCAACCTACCTCCCTTCCTTCATAGAAAATATTTAATTCCTGCATACCTTCTACAAGCTTTCGGACTCTACCACCACTAAATATCCTACATCCCTGCAACTTCTTGTTTCCTTATTGATTCTACATCCTCACTACCTGTAAAAAAAAACACAGATCCCTTTTATTAACCATGCTCCTCAGCTTATCCTCTATTCTTCTCATCCTACTGAACAATCTCCCATCCTACCATGAATCAGTAATAGCTCCCAACATCTCTCTATCCCTGTCCCAACCATCTATCTATACTTCCTCCTTAAACTCTACACACAACACACCAAAACTATTTAATGAAGCCCCTCAAATTTACTCCAAATATAAACTTGATTAACTCCATTTAAATGCAAATCAAATAAAACTAAGTGGAGATATACTCTCCAGAAAACAATGAATAAAATACCAATATACTAAAATCCTCCGAGGAGGAGGCATTCACCCTAATCTTAATCCCAGCTATCACAACCAACATCAAGCCAATTCCCTTCTACAAACTAATTGCCCAAAGTTGTCAACCACCAGCTTCAGTAATCTAACTTTTACTGCCATAAATATGGAAGCATGAAAAATAAAACTACTGACATGCATGCCTGTATCGACAAACACAAGACCAATGTTTTAGCTATACATTAAATGTGGTGTAAATCCAGTATAAATAGAAATACACACCATGTCTGTATTATCACTCGTACTGATTGCATAAAGATAAAGGTGGTAGTCTTGCATTAATATTTCCGAACAACTACCAAATTTCCCCCAACAACAAACCAATTCCAAATGCCAATGCACAGCTTCTTACAAATATTTTATTTATTTTTTTATTTTTTATTTTACGTTTGTTGACCGGGCTAGTCTAACTGGATACATGTCCATTTTCAGTAGAGGCCCGGGGAGAAAAGCTTCAGAAAAAACACACACACATATATATATATATATATATATATATATATATATATATATATATATATATATATATAAACATATAAAATATGACATTCAAAATTAGAAAAATGACATTAACAGATTGTTAGATCCTAAAGTTAACAATTTTCAAAAACAGTAGAAAAAGTCAAACATGACAAATAGTAGTCATGACTCCCAAAATTAGTAAAAAGGCAAGAAGGTTAGTCTATAGTGAGATGTATAAAACAGGATAATGGATAAATATATTATGGTTTTGAGAGTAACAGATAGTTTAAGGGTAGACAGTTAGTCAGGGTTGGTACAAGAACATAACCAGTGGTCAGTGAAGAAAAGTCTTAGGTTAGCTTTAAATAGTGGGACAGAGGTCTGGGTAGTTAGGTCATGTGGTAATAAATTCCATATTTTACCAACTGAGTTAGAGAATAGAGAGTCACCAGCTGAGTTTTTTGATAGGGTAGTGTGAATCAGCATTTTGTTAGAGGAGCATAGATTCTTCAGGTTCTTATATGGCATTATGAGGGTGGAAAGAATTCGGGTGTTATTGGGTTGATGTAGAGCTTTGTAAGCTATTATAAGTTGGTTAAATTGTAGTTGGTGGGGGAGTTCAAGCCAACCTAGTTGTTTTAGGTTCTGACAGTGATGAGTCCTATATGGAGAGTTTTTGGCAAATCTGGCTATATTGTTATATGATTTAGAAAGTTTGTTAAGGTTGTTTTTGGAAAGATTGATATATATGGGGAAAGCATATAATAGGGTAGAGATTAAGTGGGTTCTAGCTATTATGGTTCTGGCTTCTAGAGTAAGGAAAGGTTTGATTCTATATAGGGATCCAAGTTTTCTGTTAATAGACTTTATTGTAGTATTTATGTGTGCGTCAAAATTTAGGTGGTTATCAATAGTAATTCCTAGGAGTTTATAAACAAATACGTATTTATCTCCTTTACATCCCGCTCAGTGACAATACAGCTACACTGGAACATATTCTAGGTTGGGTACCCATAACAATTCCACAAGAACAAAGTATAACTAGGTGATGTCAGTATTAATTGGTTGGACATAACCTCTAATTTTTCTACATCCAGCATGAACTTATATGGTTTCACATCACAAATTAGTATCCCACACATCAAAATCCTTATTAGACTGGATCTTAGTATCACTGCAACACCACATGTACAGTGTCAGACTCTCTCATTGACTATCTTCCTGTCTATACGACCAGACATCTCACATATCCACTTAAAATAGCATGCTTACAAAACAACACACAACTGGTCCAAATTTAACCCAGAAATATTCATTACCATACTATCATGTATTAATTGGAATATCCTAAAAATCCACTCATTAGATGATGCTGCAAATGAATTCAAAACAACTTCCCTAAATATCCTAAATAGCTTTCCAGATCACAGAAGGAAAAGACTAAAAGGAAATAATGCAATCTGTCTACTCAAACGAGTAGAATGTTCATGCAAAATAGAAAACGCATGTACAGAATAACAAAAGTTTAAAGCACCACAAAATCTTAAACTTCACAATGCTTTGCAACCATACTAAAAAGCAAATAAATTAAGACAAAAAGCTATACTATGACAACATTCAGAAAAAGAGTAAACATAATCCTAAAAAATTCTGGTCAACCATTAAGGAAATCCTGTTTCCTGGTCAAAAATCTAACCCTAACCCCTCTCCCAATAAAGTACCACTCAAAATTCCAATATGATTCACCCCCTGTTTCATAGATAGTATGGTTTCCCTCACCAAGGATTCCCTGACATCTAATCCCAGCCCTACCCAACAGCCACATATGACCACATCCACTTTCACCCTCAAACCTGAGCCACATCCTTTATAAAACTACTCTTAATCCCAAACCATGCTCTACTTCAGCTGATGACCTTTCAAGCGAGTATCTTAACATAGCAGCCAGTAACATTGCTTATCCTATCTCAGTCCTTATAAATAGATCAGTCCAGTAATCCCATGTTCCCTCTGTCTGGAAAAAAATCACACATTATCCCTCTACAGAAAGGATGGAATTCAAGAGACATCACTAGCTGTAGACCTACAACAGTCTTATTCCCTCTCTCAAAAATGCTTGAAATATGTATTCAAAAGCAGTTACTAAACTATCTCTTGCAGGAAGATCTCCTGTCGACCACACAACACAGCTTCTGTCCCTCCCAAAGTAATAACAATGCACTTCTAACCTTTATTGATACTGTCAATAAAGCTAGAAATAATGACAAATTAGTCTCTTCTGGACTTGTCTAAAGCCTTCAACACAGTTTGTCACAGTAAACTTCTACTTCAAATTTTGTCACTTGGTCTCGCTCTCTCAGCCCACCCTTCTATGGTATAAAAGCTACTTAGTCAATAAGTATCAGTTATTAAAACAGCACTCCGCCCTCTCTCCATACCCTCCAGTCACCACTGGTGTACCACAAGGATGTATACTTGGTGTCCTCTTTAACATTCTCAAATACACCCTCTACACATCCACACAGCAGGCTTCCCTAATGCAGTATGCAGGTGACTCCAGACATACCTCTCAGCCTCTTAGAGCAAAAAATCTGGACAAAGTCTCAAGTAATGGGAGGACAAAGGTTCAAATATAGGGGCAGATTTTAAATATTGCTCATATAAACTTAGAACATTGCTAGAATAACAGGATTTGTGTCAGCATGTATTTTCTGAAGGATATTGAGTCTGAAACTCAAATGTATGTTGTTATTTAATGATTTTATTCCTCAGTGGTTTGCCAGAAAACCACACATTTTATGAAAAGCAGGCCAATCTGGTCATTCTGCAAAAATCTGGACAGTTGAGCGGTATGACACTCATATGCACATCAGACAATCTGGCACATCTCCAAAAAATTACTCAGGAATCATTATCTGCCACTGAAACATGACACTGTAACTCCCAACTCATGAGCAACCCCAAAAAAAAAAAACTATTTTCCCCCAAATCCAGCTCTCACAAAAAATAAATTTTAAAGTAGTCTCTCTAAATAGTACAACCATGATGTCATTACTCATAGCAAATTATTAGGGGTCACAGTGGATGATAATCTTAAGTCTGACCTGCATGTACAAAATTGCATAGAAAACTCAACAGACACTAGGGACTCTTTATACAGACAAAAACTTGCTCATCAATGAAACTAAAACTGCACCTGCCACTACCTACCCCCCAATACTTTATGGTGCTCCCATCCTTATTAAACTCCAGGCATCACAAAAAGCAACATTTGAACACATTCTTTAATAAAGTAGCTAAATTTGCAGCAAATATCCATTTCAGAACCCAGCACTGTATAGCACTAAAAAGCCTAAATTGGTTAGAGCTACTCCATCAGCTGACATATACACAACTTCTTAACCACCTATAAAATTATTCAGAATGCATCTGCTTGTCCTGCACTAAACACCATTTTACACAGCTATGTTCCAACTCAGTCATTGTGATCCACTGACCAAAAGCGTCTTTCTGTCTACAAAGCTATCAAATCTGCTGGGCATGTTCTGTACTCATATGCTAATTAAGCCTGGAAATCCTTTCCCATATCCGTCAGTTCAATACCCTCCAACCCTTTAAAACCATTCTGAAAGACGTCTGAGCCAAAATCTGGCTCTTTCCTAGCTCATCCCAATGATAAACTCTGTGTTTGGAGCTGTTCTTCTTGGGTCTCCTCTAAAAATGGGCATCTGCCCAGTCAAACTTTACCCAGAGTCAAATGACAGTAAGCAGTTAAATAAAAAAATATAAATAAATCCCTGTCCATATTCAAGCATAACTTGTATCTGTGGATAGGAAACAGAAAATTTACCAGAGTACTGTCCCTGTACTATACTAAAGTACAGACATTTCTCCTAAATGCTGTATGATTGGGTCACTTCAAATTTTCTATGGTATAATCCCAGTTATTCTCATTAGTTGTAATATATAATTGACCATGCATGGGTAAGGCCAAAAAAACACCAAATGGGAAAGGTTAATTTAAGCATCAAAAGAAAAAGAGATTAGGCCACAAGTGCAGCTAGGCTATTACCTACCAATGTACCTATGAACTGTCAGTGGCACATAGGCAGCCTGACTGGGACAGAGTGAACACATTTTCAGTGGAGGCCTGGGGAAAAGCATTCCAGATGCATATCTTTGGACTGTGGAAAGAAACCAGAGCACCCAGAGGAAACCCATGTGAATGGAGGGAGGACATCCAGACTCCACATGAGAATTGAACTGGAGAACCTCTTTCTGTAAGGCAACAGTGCTAACTGCTGCACCACTGAGCTGCCAATTATTTTTTTTTCTTTGTTCACTCTTCAGCGTATATCTTCTTGTCATATTAGAAACAAAGAATTTTCTTCATCCTGCAGATTGGTCTCTTTTGACTAACAAAGTTTGCGTTCTGAGTTTAATGTTGTTAGTCTCCTTACCCATAACAATGATGATACATTAGATGGCAAGAAATGTGGAAAATGCATAAATATAGCTGCAAGTATAGAAAACATCTAGAAGAACCTCACGTTGATCATGAATGAACGCCAGAATAATTAATGAGAGACAAATTCAAACCAAGACATGAAATGTTAATATTTTGGCCCAAGATAGTGGTCTGCGTACACGTTGGTTTACAAAGTCCATTGAATATGTGGGAGAAACAGAAAAATGCATGTTTTGCAAAATCGAATTGGAAACAGTTGCACACCTCGTTGCTGGCTGTGACATAATAATGGCAGAAGGACTTTATACTGAAAGTCATAATAATGAGGCAAGATTGTTGCACTGGGCATTAGGGTATTGAAGTGGCTCAAAAACATTGGAAACATGAGCCACAAAGCATCACAGAAAATGATGAAGTTTACATCACATGGGGTCATCCATTACCAACAGTTCAAAAGACAGATGCTAGAAAACTAGATATAGTGGTCCTTGAAAAGAAGATAAAAGTAGCATTGATCATCGAAATCACCACACTCAGTGACTACAGTGTCTTGTGTACAGAGAGACACAAAGTCATAAAATATCAGGATTTGCAGGCAGAAATGAGAGCAATGTGGAGGAAAGATACCCCATATCCCAAAAGTAGTAGGAGCAATGGGTCTTACAAAAAAGAATCAACAATCGTATTTAGATATGTTACCACTACATGTAACTTCATACGAATTGCAGAAGGAGTCATTACTGGCCACATTGTGGGTGCTGCAAAGAGCACTTTTGACTGACATCAAAGAATGAAACAATACTAATTTCATGAGCTTTAATCGTACTTTGACTTAGGAATGGGGTCCATTCCTGTCATGGTATTAGAAACCCAAAATATTTGCAGAAATTAAAGAAGAGTAACTGAATTTAATTTGTTGTGATGAGCTGCATGTTGGTCATACATGCACATAAACACCATTTACTTCCCAGTTTAATCCCAAGATGTTATACCTTTTGCCCTGACATCAAAGTGCCAGAGAGTCAGCCACGAAACACCCAACACTTTCCCCATCTTCTTGCACTCATTATATGGACAAGATATTAATTGAACTTGAGCTATCTGCTGCGAATTCCAGGACGCATCCCTCTGTACAAGAAAATGAGTTTGAGCTGATTTCATGCCAAAGTCATGCTTAACCAGAATAGCCTACATGCATGTGAATCTACACATTAGACTATAACTAGTAACTGCATTAAACATGAATTGTACTGAACTGTGCAAGTCCATAACAAGAGATGTATTCATTATGAATTCTCTCTCCAGGAGTTAGAGAAATGGCAAGCACTTTAATGTGGTTAACTATCAAAGTAAATACAATATGTATTAAACATTTTCCATCTTAGTGTCTGTAAGAGACTTAGTGAAAACATTTTTGACAGATAGTTTACTTTCAATAATCAATGTATGTATTCATCACCTGATGTTTTTGGGTCAGGCAGAGACAATTACTGTCTATAAAGTGCTGACAGAATGATTTAAAGCAAGGAGCAGGATATTAAAACTATGTGTTCAGGTTTTGGAGATATAAGATCACTGACATGGAAAGTATCTGTTATACACAAGCTCTGCAACACACAAGTGATGACAGTTTATAGCTTAGTTTGCACTGTTTTCTCTGCTGATTTACAAGTGCCCACTATTGAATAATGTATTTTTTTATCAATCCATAGCTTAGTAAGCCATTGTAGTTGATGGGTGTATCACTTTATGTCTGTCTGAATTTCTTCTCCTCAATTGTTTCTTCCTGGACTCAGATTTCCTATCAAAGCAATTGACTAGCTGTATCTGGTTAGGATTCATATGCTTTTGTTTTCTGCACCCATCCCTAGCCTGTTCTGAAACTGCTTACATTTCTTGCTTGGGACTCCAGGGAGCCTAGGGTCTGACTGGCCTCTAATTCATTATTCATGAGATTATGTTCATTTATTACATATGCAGATTTTGCTGATTCAGGGTATTCATTCACAACATTTTTTTTTTCATTTTTGACCTGTGGGCCTCTATCATATATCTCTCTTCTAAGGTAGGCTTCACAGTCCGTTCCCCTTTCCCTACATTTAAGGTGCCGGTTTGTTTATGAAGAAAGTTTTCCTGTACTAGACAATCCCTTTGTGTGTGGTTAACATTTTGGTTAGATAAAGGCTCCTGTCTGACATTGAATCACTTATTTTTGCTCCTGTGGGTGATTGAGGCTACCCTAGTAGCCACTTGCTATGCAGAGTGTCACTTTACAGATGCTTCACCTCCATTATGTGCATGGACAAAGATCAACATTTCCTGGACCTGTTCAGTACAGTTCAATGCCAGTTATACTGTCCTCTCTGTCTTGCTCATTAGCAGCCTTAACCCAGCAGCAACTGCTCTCTCTGATGCAACTTTATTATTTCACAAAAGCTTTTATGGTTCTAGGTTTGATCCTCTTCGTTGTGGTGGCATCCATACCTCTCAACCTCTCAGAGCAAGAAATCTGTACAAAGCCACAATGAATGGAGGGACAAAGGCCCAAAAAGAGGAACAATTTTTAAATATTGCTCTTGTAAACTTAGAAAGTTTACAGAATAATAGGATTTGTATTAGCATAAATTTTCTGAAGGTTATTAAGTCTGAAACTCAAATGTCTGTCATTATTTTCTGACTTCAGTCCTCAAAGATTTTCCAGTAATTTGTCAGAGAACCAAAATGTTATGAGAAGCAGACAAAAAATAGGGAGCAAAAATCTGGACATTCTGTGAAAATCTAGACAGGTGAGAGGTATGGTGGCATTCTATCACTCAAGACAGTGAACTGTTTACTCTGTCTTCTTGGTAAGGAAAAGTGAAGTTCCTTATCAGATATGAAAGTTATACATTTGCCATCATTTTAGATCTGTTTGGAGGCTTAAGTCTTCCTTGCCATCACACTCACCATTCACCTGCTACAGGGTGGAATACTTCCAGGATGTGGATTCCTCAGTCTACACTCCCTCCTAGCATTTCACCTAAATATTAGAAGTATTTACAATAAGATTCCCAATCTACACGCCCTCCTAGCAACCCACTCCCCAGACATTATGTGTCTTACAGAAACCTGGCTAAAACCTAGTACTACTTATAATGAGATCCTACCTCCAGGATATAATATTCACTGGTTAGACTGTACTACAAGGAAAGGAGGTGGGATAGCAGTCCTTTACAAGAATACTCTGTTAATAGAGACACCATTCAACCACCCCAATTCAATAATGCAGAACTCCTCATAACCAAACTACAGATTAACCAGAACAAATGCTTGAACGTTGTCTGTGCTTACATTCCACCAGGCAACAACTTAAATACCCTAGAGGATATCCTATACTGGTTATCCACTACCTATCCCCAAAAAAACATAGCTCTTGGTGACTTAAACACCGACTGGCACCCCTGCTCCTCCGAACCCCCCCCCCACCCTATAAACTTATCTGGGTTTAAACAGACCATAACCTCTTCCACTAGAATAAACAAACTGACCAACAGGGAAAGTATCCTAGACTGGATCCTAGTTAATAACCAACCCCAACTGTACACATCTGGCACTCTCCCTAATGACCTTAGTGACCATTTACTAACCTATATCATAAAACATAAGGCAGGAAACCCTCACCAGACCAAATATAAAACACTTAGAAACAGGAAAAACTTTGACACTGCTATATTCCTAAGTGAACCAAAAGCAGTTAACTGGTCAAAACTAAAAAATCTACCATTAGAAAAGGCTATAGCTCACTTTAACACTAAATTCCTAAGTATCCTTGATTCCCATGCTCCAGCACGTACAATAAAATCTAGATCAAACACAGCACTATGGCTCACAAAAGATACCAAATCTAAAATCAAAACTAGAAACAGAGCCTGGGCCAGCTGGAGAACAACTAAAGCCCCACTTGACCATCCAAAATATCGTCAACTCAGGAATTATACAAAAAATTCTATTTTACTAGATAAAAAAAGCTTCTACCAAAACCTTCTACAAAAACACCAAAACAACCCTTAAAAGTTCTGGGCAGGCTTAAATAAACTACTTCATCCAGGTCATTCTACCACCCCAACCCCGGCTAACCACACCCAGAGTTCCCCAGAGACCATAGCTGGCACTTATAATAACTTTTTCACTGAAAAAATCCAATCCCTAACAAATCAGCAAACCCCCACAAACTTAAATCACACCCCTAATCTACCCACTAATCACCCCCAATTTAGCTTTCAACCGTTATCCACTAGTTTTATCAAAACACTTATAAAAAAACTAAAACCTACCACCTTCACTGCTGACCTCCTCCCTGCAGGGTACCTACAAATAGCTGCAGATGCCATTGCATATCCCATATCAATCCTTATCAACAGAACCTTATCCGAAAGCACTATCCTCTCCCTCTGGAAAATATCCCACATCATCCTACTCCATAAAGGTGGTAGTTCTACAGACATATTCAACTACAGACCCATTGCCATTCTTTCCCCACTAGCCAAAATAATGGAGAAATGTGTACACAAGCAACTAATGCAATACCTTACACAGAATAACTTACTATCCAACTCCCAACATGGTTTCAGGCCATACCACAGCACCACCTCAGCCCTCCTTTCCTTTACTAATGCCATATACCAAAACAGGAATGACAATAGGCTAACCTCCACCCTCTGTCTTGACCTATCAACATCTCTAAAATCAATTTCCCTCAATAAGCACACAATCCAGTGGTTCCAGTCCTACCTGACTGGTAGACAACAGGGGGTACTATGGCAGGGCAAACTCTCCAGGCAGCTACCTTTCACACTTGGTGTCCCTCAAGGCTACATACTAGGCCCACTACTCTTCTCTATTTTTATCAACAACCTTCACACTGCTATCCCTAAAGCTACCTGTATTCAATATGCAGATGATTCCACTCTGATCTGCTCAGCCACCTCCCCATCCGAACTGCAAATCCTAACCCAGTATACATTTAACACTATTGAGAACTGGCTCACCAATCAATGCCTACTGGTGAACCCCAATAAAACTAAACTTCTACTCTTCACCTTCACTAGTAGATCTGCCACACTTTTATTCTCTGTCACGTCTAACAATGGTACCACTCTCTACCCAGATTAACACACCAAACCTCTAGGGGGTTATCATAGACAATAATCTCAAATTTGACCTACAAGTCAGCAAAACCATACAGACCATCAATAAGAAGCTTGGATCACTGTATAGAAACAAGACATTTTTAACCTCACTGGCTAGGACTGCAATCGCCCAGTCACACCTACTCTCTACTCTTTTATATGCCTCGCTTGTACTCTCAAACCTCAACAAATCCGAACTAGGTAAGCTGTCCCATAGCTACAACCATATTGCCAGATTTGTCACTGGTGCCACCTATAGAACCCATCACTGCCAGAGCCTGAAACAACTAGAGTGGCTAGAACTGCCCAGCTTAATTCAATTCAATCAGCTCTTAATAGCGCACAAAATTCTGTACCACCCTGAGGATACCCCCCTCACTTATGAATATTATTAAGCCATATAGCAACCTGAGATCCCTACGGTCAGCCAACAAACTACTGGTCCAAACCCATAAAATTAATAACTCTGCTGGTGAATCCCTGTTTGCCAACTTTGTTGGCAAAACCTGGAATTCGTTGCCAAACTATATAACCCTACAATCCTCCAAAAGTCTCTTTAAAAAAAACCTCAAACAGTATCTCAAAGTGAACTGGCTTTGCCCTTGTACCAACCCTGATTAAGTTATATACTGAAAGCATAATCGGTAAATATCATAATATGCAACTATGTCACCAAGCTCTATATCCAATCTGACGTCTCTTGATTTTAATTGTGTCTGCTCATGAGAATTTTGAGTCCCTACTAGGGAACACTACTTAGCCATTGTACATAATCACTTTGCTTTATATTTTCTAATGTTATCCAACTTCTTGTGTAATCTATGTAAGTTTGTCTATTTGGAGCTTTTCTCCCCGGGTCTCCGCTGAAAATGGACATGTATCCAGTTGGACTATCCCAGTAAACAAATGTAAAATAAAATAAATAAATAAATATAAGTGTCTGCATTTAAGAAGGGTACAGAGTAAGAGTGCAACTGTGTTACCTTTAACCTCCCATCTCAGCTAGCTTACACGGCGGCTTCTGGAGACATTATTTCCTTTATCCAGCTTAATGACCAAAGGTGAAGGGATTCATTGCCATTTTCTGAAGAACCTAGGCAATGACCTATTTGGTTGTTCCTCCATTCATGGGGCAACATGCAGTTTTTTAGCTGCAGTGACAGCCAACATACTGCTTTTCAGCTTTTTTTGTGTAACCTTGCATTGCATAAACAGTGGTAAACAGTAGCTGAAAATGAGCCCATTTTAGAAGTTGACACCGATGACAAAATGTGGTTTGTCAGTTCTAGGAGATGCTCCCCTCTATTGATAAGGACTAATCGACAACCTGTCTGGCCTTCACTGATCCAGCTTATTGTATGGATTTTTTTCAGTGGTAACTTCAGATCTGCTTTCCTATGGTCATTTTTGAGATGCTTTATGGGAGGCTCTTCATGGCTTTATATACTGATTAGATCCTCTCTGATTGGCTGTTGAATCTAGACACCATTCCTTTTGTGGTTTCTTACTTGTATCTGGTAGAACTGGAGTAAATATGTGATGCAGTCTCTTGCTTATATACTCTCAATTGCATTTTATGTTATTTGCTTAATCTCACAAGGGTATTCAGATCCTTAACAATGTTGGATCCCAGGGGTAAACAGTCACCATGGTGGTTTCACAAATTAATTTAATAGACTGTTTTCATTGTCTCTTCTCTGAAGCTGTGGTAAACACTGCTCTTTCAGTGCTAGGTGCTATTGTGATGGGTTCTGCATTCACGGATATTATTATACTAGATAAATGCAATGTGGGTTTTGCTATCCTGTTCTTATTAGCTTGGTGGAGGTCTCTTGTTATTTTATATCATGGTCCACCCCTCCACTCCTCTTGGAGCTTGACATAAGAATTTTTTTTCCTGAAGAAGCACCTTGTGGAGGTTAGAGGTTAAAATCCTGAATGTCATATAATGTCATTTGTTTGGTGCTCCAGATATCTCCAGCAATACTTCTTCATGCATTGATTCTGCAGCATTACATTTTTATTGACTGGATATTTGGTCCTGTTTGCAGCCCCATACAAGGTCTGCATGGCACAATCTGCTGTCTGCAGCATTGAAAGTTATAGAGATCTTGACATGAAAATCTTTCAGTTGGCATTCCCTTTAATTAAGTACCACAAGCACTGAGGGGGCCATACTCTTTGTTGATCGTTTAGGGAAGGTTATGGCTGCTCACATTTCCTCATTTGTCGTAGATCATCTTGAGAACAAGGTGGGGTTTTATTTCTTTGAAAGAACTCTGCAATGATTATATTTCTTTTCTAACTTGATCTTCGGTATGCTTTCAGGCTTTATTTCTAGAGGCGGGCCTTCTCTGGCTGTGGGAGTTCAAGTATTCTGACATTTGTTGCAAGTAATTGTCATCTTCGTGGACTCTCTGCATAAGTTAGTGCTTCCATTTTGTAGTTGGTTGGGAGTCCTATGTTTCAGGCTTGTACTTGGGATATACATCTGGTACTCATGGGGGTGATTACAGGTGCCAGACATGCCACCTATGTCTATTTATGTTCTTCCAGCAAACTACCAAGAGGATTAGTTCATGATTCCACCCATCCACCTATTAGAGTTTTTTTTCCTTTCTCACTTTCATATTGAAACTGGAAATAGAGAAGAGGTTTGAAAAGAATCATGAGTAGGAGGTGGCATAAATTAGGTCTGTGAAAGTTTTATGTGAGCCAGCTTCATGAAAGTTTTATTTCAGGCAGCCTCCATGCACACCTGAAATGATTGTAAGTACATAACATCTGTGTGTGTGTGTGTGTGTGTGTGTGTGTGTGTGTGTGTGTGTGTGTGTGTGTGTGTGTATCTATGTAGATTCTATCCTTTCAGTCACCTACTGATGAACAATAGACAAGAAGATGAAAAAAATCAAAAAGAAAATTCTGTTTCTTCCTTTTTTAATTTCTCCAAGTCTTTTGGGTTTCTAATATCATGACCTGAATGGACCCCGTTCCTAAGTGAAAGTACGATTAAAGTTCATGAAATTAGTATTGTTTCAATCTTTGATGTCAGCCAGAAGTGCTGTTCCCAGCACCTGCAATGTTTCCAGTAATGACTCCTGCAATTTGTATGGAATTACCTGTATTGGTAACATATCTAAATACAATTATAGATTCTTTTTTATAAGACCCATTGCTCCTACTACTGGAACTGCCTGGGTATCTTTTTTCCACATTGCTCTTTTCTGCCTACAAATTCTGATATTTTATGACTTTATGTCCCTCTGTACGCAAGACACTGTAGTCACTGGGTGTAGCAATTTTAATGGTTAATGCTACTTTTATCTTCTTTTCATGGAGCACTATCTCAGGTTTTATCGCATCTATCTTTTGAACTGTTGGTAATGGGTGATCCCATGTGACATAAACTTCATCGTTTTCTGTGATGGTTTGTGGATCATGATTCCAGTGTTTTTAATCCACTTTGATACCATAATGTTTGCACAATCCACGGTGCAACAGTCTTACTACATTATTATGCCTTTCAGTATACAGTCCTTCTGTCATTTGTATGTCACAACCAGCAGCAAGGTGTGCAACTGTTTCCAATTCTGTTTTACAAAACCTACATTTGTATGTTTCTCACACATGTTCAATGGACTTTGTAAACCATCATGTATGTAGCCCACTATCTTGGGTCGCCAATATTAACCTTTCATCTTTTAGTTTGAATTTGCCTCTCCTTGACCATTCCTGCGTTCAGTCCTGATCAACATGAGGTTGTTCTAGGAGTTTTCTATACTTACAACTATATTTATGCATTTTCCACTTTTCTTGTCTTCTCATCTGATCCTTCACCTTATATTCTTTGTTTTGTTTTTTGGCACATTCAGTTGCTGCCTGATTTTTATCTATTTTGGTTTGATTTCCATAACCACTTGAGGGCGATATACTTCTGCTAGATTAAGAAGGGTAGTCATCTTAGATTTATTCTACTCATGTTTCAAAACTTTTGATACACTTGGGTCTTGTGAAGGCGGCAGATGTGTGTGCAGTCCCATGATTGCAGATCTATACATGTAATCAATTTCAAGGAGGACCATACCTCCTCTGGATCAGGGAAAATATAATCTTGGTATGCACTGATTTTTATAAATCATTTGTTGAGCATGAAGCATCCTTCTTGTTTTTCTATCTAATCTATCCAACATCATTTGGGGCCAGTCAGTCACTCCAAAACTGTAAATTAGGACAGGAAGAGCAAATTGGTTTATAGCTTGAATTTTGTTCCTAGATGTGAACTCTGTTTTCTGGAATAACATTTTAAGTATTTTAAAATACTCCTTAGTAAGATTTATTCACATTTATTCAAGTTTTATTGTTGATCCTTCATCAATTCCAAAATATTTATACACTCCCTCTTGCTCAAGTTCTTTTATATCATTAAAAAATAAATGCTAGTGAGCCAACACATGACCGGGTTAAAATATTAAACTTTTTATTCGGCAAGCGCTTTTACAACACAAGGATACTTGTGTTGTGAAAGCTCTTACTGAATAAAAAGTTTAGTATTTTAATCTGGCCGTGTGTTGGCTCACTAGCACTTATTTTTTTATAGTAGTTTTTTTTTGTTTTATTCGACTAAGGAGCCATTAATCCGAGTTGCTGGTATACTTCTCTGGTTCTTTTTATATCATGTTCTTGTCCCAAACTGATGTTTTCCTGATGTTGCAGTTTTTCCGCTTTAAAGCTTGCTTTTGCACATTTATCAAGACCAAATGACATTCTTATATCATCTGAAAAAATTTTGACTACTTGCAGTTGTGCTTTCAGTTCCTCATCTGATGAGCTATACAGTTTTAAATCATCGACAAAGTGAAGATGAGAAGTCTTTACAATTTGTTGTTTTCTAGGAGCCAAATTATAGCCATGGCCTAATCTGTTAAGTATAAAGTTTAATGGGTTACGGGCAAGACAGAATAGCAGTGGTGACAGGGAGTCACCCTGGAATACCCCCCTTTTATTTTTTATCCCTGGAATAATAATTTGTCCTTTACCATTGCTTAATTGCAAAGTGGTCTACCACTGTTTCATAGTGACTCTAATGTAATTGATCGGTGTAGGGTGTATCTTATACATTTAAAAGCACTCTTTTATCCATGAATATGGGATAATGTCAAATGCTTTTTTGTAGTCAGTCCATGCCATATTTAGATTCTTCCCCTTTTACAGTTCGCACTATGACAATATTTAACAAGAAATGATCCTTTGTTCCATATGACTTCCTTTTATTGCCCTTTTATTCTATTGCCATGATTGAATTTTCTTCTAAATGACTCTAAAATCTGTCGTCATCAATTCCCGTGTATAGTTTATACGTCGTAGGAAGGCAAGTTTTTGGTCTATAATTTTTAGGGTAGCTTGTAGGTTCACTGTTAAGAAAGAGCATTGTTTTTTCCTGTTGTTAACCAGTCCAGTGTCTGTTTGGGGTGTGCATATAAATAATTCTTACTCATGGCTAAATCCTCATGCAAAGATGTTAATACTTTCAGCCAAAAGTTAGGTACTGCATCTGGGCCTGGGGTTTTCTCCAATTAGAGGCTTTTCTTAACTTTGTTTCAATCTCTCTGGCTGTTACTTCATCCCATTTCTTATCTTGTACCTTTAAGCTTATTGTTCTTTCTTTTACTTCTATCCATTTAGCATCTTTGTTATGTTCTACAGGATCTTCATAGATACTTCTCCAAAATATATTAATTTCTTCTTTTTTTGGTGGTCTTTCAATTCCTTTTATCTTGTTTCCCAGTTTTCTATAAAATATTTTTGGCCATCAAATTGCAATAGCAAATTGCAATAGCAAATAGCTCTCCAAAATATACGTATTTCTTCTTTTTTTGGTGGTCTTTCAATTCCCTTTACCTTGTTTACCAATTCTCTATAAAACTTTTTTGGGTCATCAATAAATTGCTTATTTTGCACTTTTCCTTTATATTTATCTGCATAACTTCTAAGATTTTCAGTCTGTGCTGATAGTTTTAGTTTATTATTTGCAATAGTGCATGATAGATCATGGTCTGTTCTAATACCGTGCATTGCTTTTATCATGTCTATCTTTGTTATTATTTTTGTTGATTTGTTCTCAGTGGCACTGCTTGTCTTAATTGCTTTATACTTTTCTCATTTCAATACTTCCATGACGGTATTCAATTTCTCCCATTCCTCTCCCTCACTACCTTGTGTTCTTGTGGTAGAACTTTATCAGCTATTAATTTAGCTGCACAGTAAAATATCCTGTTTACTTCTATTATATCACATGGATCTCTATGGACAGTCCTAATTACTGTATTCATTTGTTTTATCAAACGTATGACTTTTTGGGTTTTATTGATCTTCTGCAGTCTATTACTTCATTGATCTTAACACGTCTATTAAATCAAGCAATAATTCTCTTAGCTCATTTTCTTCTAAACTGAGGGCACATTTTTTTTGTTTTCCATTTCCTGTGGGCATTCTATAGAAACTTCGATGGCACATTTCTGTGGCACCTTCTCTTTAATTTCATCCTGTGCCATCCGTTGCTCTGTCATATGGGAACTCACTGGCCTATCACTCCTCAACATTGACTGCATCAGAGTTTCCTAAGTTTCCTGTTCCTTCCCTTGCTGTCCAGCTTTAAGTGAATGTTTATACTGATTTCCTGTGGAAGGCTCCAATATATCTACATATGGCACCTGACCAATTCCTTCCTGCTCCACTGGCTTCCCCTTAATTTGGATATCCATTGCTCTGTCCTGTTGTGGTGCTTTCTGCATTTGATTTTCTATACTGAATGCTTCACTTTGCAGGTTCTCCATAACCTTAGTTTCTATTTCTTTAACTTCTCCATTACTAATCTCCTTTTCTACTTTTCCTCTTTGTCTTCTTATTTTTTGTATTGTAAAGTCCACATCTGGATTCCTTTGCCTGTATTTCTCTTCAAATATCTTTGGTGATGCTGTTTTTGTATTGGTTAGTTTTGCTTTCTCCTTTGCATAAATATTACACCATATTAAATCTCTTTTTCTTTACCATGTCCATATTTTTTCTTCAGATGTCTCCTGATCTTCCTGCTTCTCCTTACTTTGAGGACTCACTCAATCATGTAGTATGTAACCTGTGTTATGCCTTCTACACCAAAGCCTTCACTTTGCAGGTACTTTATAACTTCAACTTCTATTTTTTTAACTTCTACTTTACTAATCTTCTTTTCTACATTCTCTCTTTGTGATATTCTATTTTTACTGTGAAATGTTTCCTATCTGCATGCCTTTGCCTGTATTTCTCTTCAAATATCTTTGAGGCTGCCTTCTTTATATTGACTACTTTGGCTTTCTCCTTTGCATAAATAATGAACCATATCAAACCTCTCTTTCTTTCCCATGTCCATATTTCTTCTTTATACTTTCCAAAAATCTGTAGGTTTTGTTGTTTATATTTTCACACTTCCTGAAATGCTTCTTTTTCCAAACAGATCAAAGTTCGTGATGTATATATTGTTTATCACAAATCTGTTGAATTAATAAATACAAATTTTTATTTGAAGCTTCTGACAGATTTTCTTGTTGAGGTATTTTTCTCTCCTCTAATTTCTCTCTTAATTGTTTTATATATCTTGTGTCTGGAAATTCTGGGGGGTTTGCATAATAGTAGCAATACCTTCTACAACAGGAGGCCAGCCTCTCCTGGACCTGGGCTGGCCCCATTGTAGGAATGTTTCCGTATTTTGAAGATTCTACATTGTCATCTTTTCCATTCCTAGCACCAGTGTGCCTGCCAGGATTGGGCACTTTTTTATCCTGGGTCTTGTGCATCCAGCTCTTTTTTTAAATTTTAACCTACTTCTGTCCATGATATATGCTGTACAAATACATCTATATATCAGTGTCATCTTGGTGAGATTTTCTGAAAAACAGGGTGCACCTCGCGAAGGTACACACCAAGACTCGCGGAAGAATTCAATTTCAGCAATAATACTCTCCTTTACTTGCTGACTTATCATCTCTGCATTCGGGCCAGTTTGCCCCTGTAAGAGTGAATGCATGTATGCTGTGATGCGTTCGGACCAGTTTGCCCCTGTAAGAGTGAATGCATGTATGCTGTGATGCATTCGGACCAGTTTGCCCCTGTAAGAGTGAATGCATGTATGCTGTGATGCGTTCGGACCAGTTTGCCCCTGTAAGAGTGAATGCATGTATGCTGTGATGCATTCGGACCAGTTTGCCCCTGTAAGAGTGAATGCATGTATGCTGTGATGCATTCGGACCAGTTTGCCCCTGTAAGAGTGAATGCATGTATGCTGTGATGCATTCGGACCAGTTTGCCCTGTAAGAGTGAATGCATGTATGCTGTGATGCATTCGGACCAGTTTGCCCCTGTAAGAGTGAATGCATGTATGCTGTGATGCATTCGGACCAGTTTGCCCCTGTAAGAGTGAATGCATGTATGCTGTGATACATTCGGACCAGTTTGCCCCTGTAAGAGTGAATGCATGTATGCTGTGATGCATTCGGACCAGTTTGCCCCTGTAAGAGTGAATGCATGTATGCTGTGATGCATTCGGACCAGTTTGCCCCTGTAAGAGTGAATGCTTGTATGCTGTGATGCATTTCATAACTCTTAGCATGGCTGAGCCTCATTTGCATAAGAATTTCTCAAGTCAGCCTCAACTTATGCCATCCTGCTTCAGTCTACCATTTTAATAATTACTGGGCAAACAGACTAAAAAAGTTTATCAGAAGAAGAGATAATCTGGAATTAATATGTAAAAGCAGTTCTCTGTGTAATTTAGTGTGACCTATTCAATATCAGCCTGTATTTACTAGTAAGACGTAACATTTCATACTATTGTCTCATTACCCATGAAATGCTTGGACATGTGTAAGGTGCAATTTTCAGTGTTGTCTACATCTGTCAACTATCTTACTGCAGACAATGGTCTTTGTGAATGGGTAATGCCCAGAACCATATTTCAAGCCATGTTCATTAAATTAGAGGGCCATGCATGACCTATTATTCAATGCACATGGTACCACACCTTCACAGTAAACAGATAGCTATGTAAGTTACTATTACAGTATAGGAATACATATCACCAATAGTATTGTCAAGAAAAGTCAAATGCATAACTCAGAATTAATGCTTCACTCTGCTTCTCAGGCATCCTTTTTATCCTTATTATGCACTGGTAAGCATGATTCATAATTGTTTAAAGTATCATGCCTAGGCAGGTGCAATTTTGGCCAAAATATGTGCTTGCAAGTTACAAAATGCTGCTGCAGCAGGCAAGAAGCCAGAGGAGGAGCAACTTCAGTCCTGAGGAAAATCACATCCTCATGGATACTCTGAGGACATGTGAAAAATGTGGACAATGGAGGCCAAAATAAGCAGAGAGCTAACGAAAGGAATCAAGTTGCAGCTGTCATAAATGCTGTACTGGGAAGGAAGCACATCTTACCTCAGTGTAAGAAAAGAGCAAACAGCATCTTGGGACATGCCAGGACAAAGATTAGATAGAATGCAAATGGCTGTAACATTACTGGTGGCAGCCCTCTTACACCCTAACCTTTAATGCCAGATGAGGAGTTCCTTCTCTTGATAAGAGGTATTGAATGTGATGTAGATGAGGATGCTACTGGAATCATCACAGGTGGCGTGGACATCAGTATTTTGAATCCCCTGCATGAATTACAGTCAGGCAGTGCAGAAGGTTAGTGCATAGTAGATTTCTCAACATTTTGCTTAAATGTAGCTGGTATAACATCTTTTTATATTTGACTCTTACATGTTTCATCATCAGGTAAGCCATCAACGCCAGGTGGGAATCAAACTCTACTGGCAATGCATGGTAATATTGTTATATCCCTTAATGGAAAAAGTATTGTACTTGTCACAACTCACATTAACCAGAGCTTGACATATTTCTTCACAGGGTCAGTACTAAGAACAACAGCATCATTTGCCTCAGCACAGCAAACTGATGTTGACAGCAGAACTTTTGTCAAAGATGAGGCCATAACTCCCATACTCATGACAGAATACTGGCAAAGCCCCTACCACTCAGCAGGTGGATAACTCTGTAGGCTGTGACATGGGGTCATATACACATAGTAGAATGAGGAAATTACATTACAGCAGGGGGAGAAACTGCACATCTCAAAACATGCTCCTTGCATACAGCCTTAACCCTTTGATGAAGAAAATACCCATTAAAAGGTAGCAGTGTCCACTGAAGCAGCTGTAAACACAGGCTCCAGGCAAAGACATATTTCACATTTAGCTATGAGACATGCAAGGCCTTGGCTGCCTAGCACTAGATGTGCTGTGACATAGTTCAGGCCCAGGCTACTGCCACTCAGAGTCAGGTAGAAATGATCAGAGTATTGCAGAGTAAATGAAAGAAGTTTCACCAGTAAATGGGAATGGTGGAGTCTGAGGGCAATGTCATGATGATTCTCATTCTTAGTATGGGTGCACACACAGCATCCAGGCCAGCCTCCATGCACATAGTCATAAAGACTTATTTACTCTCCAGATTTTCACAGAATGTCCAGACTGTTGCCTTGTATTTTTGATCTGCTCCTCAAAAAAATATGCCTTTCTGCCAAAACACTGGGGATTAAAGTCATTAAATAATGACAGCCATTTGAGTTTCAAACTTCATATCATTAAGACAATGCATGATATCATAAAACATATTATTCTAGTAACTGTTTAAGTTTATAAGTTCAATATTCAAAATGTGTCCCTGATTTTGGGCCTTTGTCCCCCTGTTATTTATTTTTTTCAGCTTTGTGCACATTTCTTGCACTAAGGGGTTGGGAGGTATGCCAGATACATATTGGAATCATAATTGGATACAGACAAGGAGCTGATCACATACATTGCCAACAAGCAGGCCAGATACCACATGCATCTGAAAAAAGTGTTGCAAGCACTCTTGTGGTTTCCACCAAAAAGTAGGTAACCAGCCTTTATCAGACTTCCACAACATGTGGTAGACTCTCCTCAGTCAAGTATCAGGTCTCTCAACATGCTTAGGCCCACATCAAGGGGTTCCTGTCATTGGAGTGACTCAGTATCAAGTGCTATGTCAGCACTTGGCCTTGATCTATGGGATTATCATCCACACTATCCTTAGAAGACAGTGTGTATGACACCTTCCAAATACAACTTACATTTTCAACATCAGTAACATGGGGACAATACTCACCCATCACTCACTTTCCAGACAGGGCCAATGCTGCAGTTCTTCATTGTATCTGAAAAACAGTAAACAGACAATATCACAGGGTGAAAAAAACAGACTTTTTTTTTGATGCAAGCAATTTATGCAGAGTGATATTCATCATACTCTGTTCTGGACACTGCAGTGAAAATTTCAGTTTAGCCCTAAACATGTTCCATAACTCCTGCTTTTCCACATTTAAGTCAAAGGCTGCCAGTATAACTAGCACTCATGCCACTGACCTCACAACACTGTACAAATGATGACTGATATTAAATTTTGGGAAAAAAAGAAACGTCCTTAATTTTGAGGAAAAATCTCTCATGTACAGTGTAAGTTGACCGTGTGACATCCAGCATAGCCTACAAGTGATACTGCATGCTTCAGATATTATTTGTGTGAATTTTTTACATTTTCTCAAAGTGAATGTTATGGCCTATAACTCTGGACTAGATGCTGCCTGTTCACCTGCACAGCTGTATATCATGCAAGTGCCTGATGCAGGGAATGTCTGTGGATTAGATGTTGCCTCTTCACCTGCACAGCTATATATCATGCAAGTGCCTGATATAGGGGCTGTCTGTGGATTAGATGTTGCCTCTTCAACTGCACAGCTACACATTATGCATATGCCTGATGCAGGAACTGCCATACTACTGCAATCAGCTGGCTTCCATCACTGACATCACTAGTAGAAGAAGAAACAGAGGAGCAGAACTGAAACTAACAGTGACTGACTATGGCAGTTGTACACCGGACCATTGCACTATCATGTTGTGTAGAATGAAGCTGGTAATAAATGTCATGCATACAGTATTAGAGTCACATTGAAGGGCAGTCCCAGACTCATACAAGCAATGGAAATCGGCTTTGAACAGGTGAAATACTCAAACAATTACTATCCATGTCTGGGGTATTGCAGTGCCAATGGGCTCTTTGGCAGGTCCCTGGGGGGTTATAAGCTGGTGTCATTAGTCAAGGTTTTATTGGGTAGCCAACATCATCTGGAAAACAAAGCAGAGCAGGGACATGTAACAAAGAAGGAGAATAATTAATCAGTACTACCTGTGCCACTCTATAGCTAAAGAAATTACTTTTTCAACAGTATTTATAGATTGCATTTAACAACTAGGTGCCCATGAAGAATCTTACCATGTAGGAAGAGGATGTACAGTGAGCAGGAGTGCCAAATATGGGAATCATAGACACTGCCATGATATTGGGGTGACATGTTGGTGATGCACCCCCATGCATCACACAGTTGCATGATAGTTGATTAACGGTGGCCTTTCCTATTTGAGGACTGCTCCCCCCATGGCCCTAATAATATGGTTGAAATCTATTTCACCAAGCACTTTAGGAAAGCAGGCCATTCCATAAAATGCACACATGATACTGCCCTGGTCCTAATGTTACACTGGGAAACAGATGTACTAATCAAAATGCAACAAGAGTATGTTGAGGAACTAGTGAAGTATCCTTGGGGCAGAAGCCTGTGAGATACCCAGTGTATTTGTATTTTGTCACTGGAAGGTTCCAGGAGTAGGTATAATCAGAGCTATACTTACCTTGGTATTCACATGTGTAGGAAGCTTACACATCGTCCCCAGCTCTGGGCCATACAAACTCACCAAAGCATGTATTATATTCCTGTCCTTTGTAAATATATCCAAGGTTTCCTGATCAACAAAGTACAGTTGTGTTAAACTTTGCCTATATCTTCATCTTCTCAGCTGGCAAGTACCACTGTGCACACCTGATTTTGGTGCACCCAAGATGATTACCTCAGAACAGGTGACACGTGGCAGTGAATGAAGGTATCTCCATAACTGCAAAATGGATGTAAAAGGTACACCTTCACTTTTATGAGCCTTATATGCACAACATACATGCACATCAAAAATGGACTACAAATCCCTCCAAGGCAGAAAGAGCTCCAAATTTATAAAGATTAGCACAGATTTGTCACAGATTCCTAATTCATATGTCATTATTACTTCTACTTTCTCTGAATCATTCCTTTGCTGTGCTCAGGCGCAGCCAGCACAGATATAGTACAGTTTTGTACCTACCATAAATGTAGATGTTCGAGTGTTCACCCTGCTGCAGTCATCACACTTGGGTTATCCTGTCGTCAGGCAGTCCCGCAGTCGGCCCGATTTCCAAAGTCCTGGTCCGGCATCAGTTGCTGTTGCTTCCTCTCTGACATCAGTGCACCAGGGGTATAAAAGAGGCATCCAATGCCATTTTCTTCAGTTTTTCTTGCCCCAGATGTCAGGTGCCCCATCAATAGGAGGTCACTACATAGTACCAATAATAAAAGTGAAGCACAGACAAAACCATACCTCCAGCTGTAAGCAAATACACCAAAAAGGTTGTATCAGATATAAAGGCATAGAAAGATTCCAGTTAGATCAGAGGGGATGGAGGGAGGGTAACCTGGACTGCAGCAGGGTGAACACTCGAACATCTACATTTATGGTAGGTACAAAACTGTACTATGTTCATCGTGTTACCCTGTGCTGCAGTCATCACACTTGGGTTGAATCCCAAAGCTAAGGATGGGAGGTGGAATCAAACAGGGTTAGAAGAGGCTAGTAGGCCCTGCAAAACTGCATTGGCGAAGCCAGCTCTAGTCTTAGAGTATAGTGGTAAGTGATGGTGTTTGGTGAAGGTGTGTACTGAACTCCAAGTTGCACCTTCCAGAATATCCTTGGTTGGTACCCCCCTGAGGAAGGCTGTAGATATACCTGCTGCCCTGGTGGAGTCGGGCCTTATGCTAGCAGGAGCTGGTTTGCCATGATGGGTGTAGCAAAAATGTATGCAATGTCCTATCCATTTTGAAATGGTCTGTTTTGAGATAGCCTTTCCTTGGGATGCTGTAGCATAGGCTACAAAGAGTTGGTCAGATTTTCTGAAAGACTTAGTTTTATCCAAGTAGTAACATAGTTGCCTGTGAATGTCCAAGGAGTGCAGGAGTCTTTCTCCTTTGTTCTGTGGATTTGGATAAAAGGTGGGTAAATGGCTGGTTTGATTTAGAGCTACACTGGATACCATCTTTGGCATAAAGGAGGGGTTAGTTTGTAGAGAGACTCTGTCTTGATGAAAAATGAGGAAAGGCTCCACTGCCATTAGTGTCTGTAGCTCTGAGACTCTTCTGGCTGAAGTAATTGCTAGCAGCAGGGCAGTTTTCCATGATATAAACTTTAAATCAGCTGAGAAAGCTGGCTTAAAAGGTAGTAGCATAAGCTTTTCCAGAACATAGTTGTGGTCCCAAGTTGGCGTGGGTGCTCTCCTGGGAGGCCTTATGTTTTTGGCCCCTCTGTGGTACTGCCTTAGAAGTGGATGTGAAAATAAGGGAGGATCCGTGTTGTAGTGAGCTGAAATAGCTGAGGCGTGGATTTTAATAGATGAAAAGGAAAGTCCTTTGTGTAACATCTCAGTTAAATATTGTAGAATCTGAGGTATGTCCGGCTCAATGGGACTTTGGCCTTTAGCTTGGTTCCAGGTGCAAAATCTTTTCCATTTGTCTGAGTAGGCTTTCCTGGTGCTGGGCCTCCTGGCCTCCAGAATGACATCCATAACAGCTTGTGATAGAGGAGCTGGCTGGTTGTTTAGGTGATTTGCCAAGCAGCCAGATTTAAGGTCTTGAGCTGGCTGTGTAGAATCTGACTGTCTTGCTGTGTGGAAACAAACCACAAGAGCTGTGTGAGAAGATGAGGAATTTGTGGTAAAATCCATGGTGGGCCGTGGGCCATGTGCCTTAGAAGTGGGTACCAGTGCTGGCTTGGCCAGTCTGGGGCAATGAGTATCATTTGTGGTCTCTCCATTCTGACTTTCAGTAGCACCTTTGTTAGAAGGGGCAGTGGAGGAAAGGCATATACTGTTAACATTTTCCAACTGAATGAGAGTGCGTCCACTTTCCAAGCTTGATGGTGGAATGTCCTTGTGCAAAAGTTTGGTAGCTGATAGTTTTGGGGGTTGGCAAACAGGTCTATGTCTGGGCGGCCCCATTTTTGAGTTATCATTGCAAATACTTGTGGATCCAGTTTCCACTCGTGGGGATCCATGATGTTTCTGCTTAGGTCTTCTGCCAATGTGTTATTTTTTCCTGGCAGGAATTGTGCTTGTAATTGAACTTGGTAAGTCAGTGCTGTGTTCCACAAGGTCATTGCTTGGCTGCATAGAGGGTAGGAGTGTGTACCCCCTTGCTTGTTTATGTACCACATTACTGTGGTATTGTCTGTCCCTATTATAAGTTGTCCTGGATGTAAGAGGTCCTTGAAAGCTGTCAGAGCATTCTGTACAGCTAGCATTTCTTTTTGATTGATGTGCAAATATCTTTGATCTGTAGTCCATTTTCCTTGTGTGCTCCCCAGGCATAGACCGATGCATCTGTTATCATAGTTTGCCTGTCTGGGGGTAAGGTGAAAGTTTGACCCTTGTTGAGGTGACATGCCTGTGACCACCATAGAAACTCCTGTTGAAGGCAGGGAATGAGAGGTATCATTGTTTCCAAGCTGTGGCTGTGTTGAGTCCATACGCTTTACAGGTACCATTGTAATTTCCTCATATGCAGTTTTGCAAATGGCATTAGTAGTATGCAAGATGCCATGAATCCCAAGGCCTGCAGAATTTTTTTCTTGCAGGGAGTTGGGTCTTTGTTGCCATTATTTTGAAGTATTGAGTTAGTTGCAGTTGTTTGTCTGGTGTGAGATAAGCCATCTGGGCCGTTGTATTCAAGCTGGCACCCAGGAATGTCATGTTTTGTGAGGGCAATAGTTTTGATTTCTTTTCATTTACTGTGTACCCTGGGCAACTTAGAAGATATTTGACAAACGCCAGATGTTGTAAGAGAATGTCCTTGCTTTCTGCTTGGATGAGGCAGTCATCCAGGTATGAGTATATTTGAATTCCTCTTTGTCTGCAGCATGCAATTACCAGTGCCAGGCATTTTGTGAAGACCCTGGGCACAGTAGATAAGCCAAAGGGCAGTGCAGAGAATTGGTAATGGGTTGAACCTGCAATGAAACGGAGGTATCTTCTGCAATTTTGTCTGATAGGGACATGCAGGTATGCCTCCTTGAGGTCCAGCGTTACTAGCCAAGCCTTCTTGCCCAACATGGGAAGAAGCTGCTGTAGTGTTAGCATCTTGAATTTGGGTACTTGCAGTAGGTGTTTAGAACTGAACAATCCAGAATGGGTCTCCATGCATTGTCCTTTCTGGGGACTAGAAAAAGCCTTGAGTAAAATCCTTGGCCTTGCTCCTTTGTAGGCACCAGTTGAATGGCTCTCATGTCCATGAGAGCTGCAATTTGTTTTGTGCCTCTGTCCATTGATTTTGTGGCAGGTTTGGCATTCATTTTATCCTTGGCAAGGTGTGAAAATGGAATCTGTATCCTTGTGAGACAATGTCTAGGACCCATTTGTCCTTTGTGATGATGTGCCAGTTGTCTGCAAAAAATGCTAAATTTCCTCCCAAGGGAGCTGCCAAGAGAGTTTTGCTTGGCAGTTTGAGGGTTAAGTCATTGTGTTTGTCTTCTAGTAGTTTGGGGCCTGTCTTCTCCTCCCTTCTGTGTTGCAGTGCCCCATTGGAGAGGTTTGTAAGGAATTTGTGCTTGACCTCTGCCCTTTGGGCATCTGTATTTACCCCTCTGTGGCCTGTCAGAAGCTGGAAAGGACCAATTTTTTGTTGGCCAATTTCTGCTGAAGCAAGGGGGTTGTACCTATAAGAAATCCTTGACTGTCTGCATAGACTTTGCCTTATCCTCCATTTTCTTTAAAACCTCTTCTGCTTTGACACCAAATAAGACATCCTGCTGTAAAGGTGCATCTAGTAATTTTTCTTTAACATGATCAGGCAGAGTTTGTTCCTTTAGCCAAGCATATGACAGACCCAGTAACAGCTGCTCAACAGGAAGCTTCCAAGGAATCAAATCCACATTGTAAAGTATGTTTGCCCACCTGTTCAGCTGCATGCAACAGATCCTGCATTTCCTTGAATTCAGACTGTTGAAAGTGTGTGCTCATCTTTTGTTTTAATTGAGACATTAGGAATTGCTGATATTTCAGCATATGAAATTGACAATTTAATGCTCTCATAGCTAGAGAAGCTGAGGTGTAAACCTTCTTCCCCCACTTATCTAGTGCTCTAGAGACCCTTTCAGAGGGCACAGGACTTTTAGCCATTGAAGCCTTAGCCCCTTTGGGACCCTGGGAGATTGTTTCTGGGTCAGCAACAGGGCTTTTGTAAAGGAATTTGTGTGAGCAGGCACTCTATAATATCTGTCTGGTTTGGCTGGAGCAGGAGGCAGAGAATCTGGATTTAGACTAGATTCTAAGTAAACATCATCCACAATGTCTAAAACTGGAGGGATAGCAAGTGGTCTGTGCTGGGGAAGTAAAAGAAACTCTCAGAGCCTTTTCTTTGAGTTGGAGTAGTCCTGACCTTCCCAGTGGAAATGTTCCCTCATGGTATGTAAGGTTTCCCCAAAAGAATAGTCTTCAGGGGGAGATGCTGAGGGAATGGAGTCTTCAGCATCAGAATCTTCATAAGGGGGAAAGGAGTAATCCTGTTCCTCAGAGGAGTATGAGGAAATAGAAACTTGATCAGAGGAGGCATAATCCTCCTCTTGTCTTAGCCTTTTGTCTGGGGGGATTGGGTGCCCCTGATCAGAGTAATCAAATCTTCAGCCATCTTAAGCATCTGTTTCTTAGGCATGGGGCCTTGAACTGGAGACTGATGTACAGTCTTTTTAGGTTTTAAAGGAGTCTTAAGCTTAGCATAAGATTTTATGGTGAGAGTAGTCGGTCTAAAGACACCTTCTGTAACCGAAGGTGTTTTCATAGCACCGTCTTCTCCTTCTGCAGTGTTGTCGGTAGGCCCTAAAGAAAATGGCTGCATCGGCCTAGTACTCTCTGATTGAGAATCCGATGCAGTCTGGGGTTCCAATTCTGTGGTCATCAGGGGCTGCATAGGTGCCTCACTGAAAACCGGAGAACTGGAGAACCGGCGACAGGCCCAGCTGAGGCCTCGGAGTCTAGCTTGGATCTAGGCTGCCCGTCCTTATCTTTGTGTTTTTTATGCACACTGGTAGGAGGTTGCTCTGATGGCATAGTATAATTAAATTTCCTACCGAAGTAGTGTCGACCGAAATCAAAGCGTCGCTTTATAGTTTGCTTATTGAACCTAGCACAAAACCGACAACCACTGACGACGTGGTCTGGGCCTAGGCAAGGTATACAATAAGAATGAAAGTCCTTATGAGGTATTTGCTTCCCACAGGAAATGCAATTGTTAACTTTTTCTGACATCGGACTGAGGCAAGAAAAGGTTCCCCAACGGGGTACTTAGCTTTGAAGACTTCGGACTGAAATTCGATTGGAAAATCTCAGGTGTAGGCCAACCGGCACTTGCGAACTGCTTCTGCTTCAGGCGCCGTGTGGAAAGAAAGACTGGGGAAAATGGCGTCAGATGCCTCTTTTATACCCCTGGCGGACTGACGTCAGAGAGGAAGCGACAGCAACCGACGCTGGACCAGGACTTTGAAAATTGGGCCGACTGCGGCACCGCTGTGATGACTGCAGCAGGGTAACACGATGAACATCCTGTGTGCAGTAACTATGTATATTGCCCGAAGTCTTTAGACACTTACCAACATCAGTTGTTCTCTCACATTGAAACAAAAAGCACCACGATGAATGCAGCAATAGGAGGCAAACTTCTGATGAAGTCTTTCGACGAAAGCGGAGAATTAAATTTTATTACGCTATTTGCTTCACTGTTTCCTTCATTCATATTGAAATTTGCCTCCTATTGCTGCATTCATCGTGGTGCTTTTTGTTTTCTTGGTTTGGTTTAGGCATTTTGGTTGGACTATTTGTGTTCTCTCACATTGAATATTCTCTGATAGATGTTAAAGAGGAACTTAAGTTATAGTTTTCTCATTAAACAGAACCAGTATCTGCAGGAAAGGACAGACAATTTAGACTATAGATCCAAGCATAATATAAGAGTAAGTTGCACACAGAAAATTGAAGGAGATTTAGCATAGAAGTGACTTTTTGCCTGAATGGGTTCCACAGTATTTTGTCATAAAAAGACGACATCAAACCCTGCAACTGTTATTTATGAGATACTTGGAATTCAAGATATAAAATCATAAAATATCTTCCTTTTCAAGATTCAAAATAATTCCTAGTAACAGATTGGGATTATTGATGCATAGCATAGGATTAAAAAATGGTAAGATGTGACAAAGATTTTATCATGGGCGTCTTGAGCAGGAAAACTGCATGCCAATCAGGAGAGTAAAAATTCCAGTCCAAAGCTGTCAGGGCCAAGATGGTGTTTCCACTTCAAATTGGCTATTTTGACATTATAGTGCCTGCCATCCTATAACTAAAAATATAATATTATCTCCCTAGAGGAAAAAAAAACATAAACGCTAATTCAGTTGACCATTTTCAGTTTCAGCTTGTAGGAAAAACAGCAAATTAAGGTAAACAGCACCGAAACCAGATACAAAGATACATGCATAAAATGCAACACAAGAATTGCAATGACTAATCAAGAATTACTGGGAAAGATAAGTACATTTGATTTGCATTACACTGGAGTGACTGCAGTACGTTATGAATATATAGGTTTAATTGAATATTTATCTTACACTTGTAAGAGAAAGGTAAAGTGAGAGGGTGTAGATATGTTCAAATGAGTAGCGGTGTGTCAATGAGCTGTGAACAAATTTGAGGTCTATAATTAAACAGATTTAAAGTTACTTTGCGTTAAGTAGTAATTCAAGGATTTATATATGTAATTTGAAATGTCAAGGTTTGGTAATAAGAAATAATGTGAAATTGTCAGCTTTATGTGACGTTCTTTTTTATAAAGAATTTACAAATGTTCATTTTAAACATGGCTTTGTTCATCAGTGTGCAGAATGTTTAGGAGGAGGCAAAGCATTTTATTTTCAGTGGTAATGTTTATTTTATATGGATGGAGGAAGCATTGCTGAAAAATTGGTCTGTACTATGAAGTATATTTTGAGGGGTAAGTAAACATTGAGTAGAAGATGACTGGGATCTCTGGATATAAAGGGAGTACATTTTGTGATTATTCAGGTAGTAACGTTTCAAGGGCTGCTTTTCAGAAGATGTATTTGTTGATCTTACATTCATATTTATGCATCTGCTTGCTTAAACAACTCATTTTTAATATTTAATAATCAAGAGAATTGCTGCTTTTTGTGACAAAGAATGGTATTCTTGCATACATATCATAAACAAGCATAATCTAAACAGGCATATCATTTCTGTTTTCTTATTCTCCTGGGACCTTATTTAGTTACATTACTACACATGTTGTAATGATAGCTTTAATAACCTGTTATACCGTTATTAATATTACAGTTTGTCCTTTGCCTCATAATTTAGCGGTAAGGAACCTGTGAATATGTTTATAAAGACTACTTTTGAATTTATGAAATATTCAGTAAGTTAAATACAATGTGCAGATTCTTATATATACATATATATATATATATATATATATATATATATATATATATATATATATATATATATATATATATATATCTGTGAGTATTTCTTTTTAAGAAGGTGGTGTGCATTTTGGAAGGCCCTTTCTTAGTATAGGTAATAACCCTAATGGTACATATGGATGCCTTGTATGATAATTATTTGAGCAGCAGTTGTTTTTCATTGAATTCCTAGCACTGTTCATAATTTGGCTGTTTTTTATCATTATAGGGTTTGGATGACTGATAAGAACTGTAGCATTTTGGATAAATGAATTATCAGATGATTATCAATGTTACATGTTGGAATACAAGGTAACCTCTAGCTGGGCAATTTTCTACCCCCAAGAAATTGATGAAGAAATTCTGGGTAGCACTTGAAAAGGCTAACTATAACTACTGTCAGGTAAACATCTATCCTAACCTATGTCCATAAATGTTTGAAGCCTATATCCAGTACATGACTTATAGTGAGTTACTAGCTGCACTTACTGGTTTAATCTCTAATTATAGAAGGTAGGTATGAGGGAGGATAGTAACCTTTATGCACATTTGTCCTATTTGATAGCATTAGAAGAACTGCTAATGTCTACTGCTGTTCCCAGATAAACCTGGAGAAACAGTTGATACAATCTATATCATTTCCATTGCTGTAGTTATGTCATGGGTAGACCAAAACATAAACGAGTAATGGCGTCTATCAAGTATTACTTTCATAAGCATATTTTTATTTTTCATTTATTCTTATGACACAATTAAAACAAAACTCTGTATGGCTAGCTGTGCTTTAGACTATAATAGGTATTATACGTATTGTGCTCTTTATTGACTATTAAAGCCTTATTACTAAAATATGAGATATATTCTCCTTTTATAAAGATTTTAATGCAGAATGCAAAATAAATGAAATTATGAAATATAATGCAAATTCTCATGGTGGACACCTATTCTTGTAGGATGAGGAAGACCAAATAGAAAACTTACTTTGGGGTTATCATTTATTTCTATGATTTGTCTGAACTTCAAAAGACAGGTTATGTGAGTAGCTTAGGTCTTGCAATTTCCATTTTTAATTACTAAACCTTCTAGAAAGTGGCCATTGCATAGCATATATTGAAATAAAAAGGAATTGTTGAGGGCCGTTTTATATAAAATTGCAATTTCATATTTTAGTCAACATTTCCTAGGTGTTCCTTTGTTGTGGCTGTTCCTCCATAACAGTGCACTGTTGCAAATCTTAATCCTCTTGAATAAATCTGTAGAAGAATACCATATGAAAAGTCATTGCACTGCTGAATAGAGTCAGTGCATGTCTAACTACACTAACATGCAAGTGTAGTCCCCCCAGGTTAAACCTTAATCCAGATCTTCCTTAGCATCACCTGGTGGTAGATATTCAGTGAGGAGTGAACACACTGACTGTATGTTTCCATTCAAAAACCTTATATCTTCGTGAACAAATGATGTGACCTAGTCTTTGTCAAGGAAGAATAGAGAACTTGAGTCTGCGAAAGTGTTTGCTTTTGATTCTTACTGGTCTGTCTCAAAATTTCATAATTATGGTTACGAGATCATTCAGCCTGAACAGCCACTTTTCTGTTCCAAGAACCAAAAACACACTGTGCCAACAGAGGAACAACTCAAACTCCAATAGCATGGAAAAGTTTAATCACAGCTTTCATAAAAACTTCTTCAGAATGAATACACAATAAAATCAAAACTGTTTAAATACACTTCAAATCAATTAAAAAACACCAATCATTCAATTAATAAAATTTAACAAGATTTAACAAGACCTTGTTATAATGTTAACTAAAACTACTTGATATTTATACTTTCATTCAGTCCTGGTGGACTGTCAGTACCCAATCTTAGTTGCCATAAGATTTCCCTTCTTTCAACCCTATTTTTAATATTCCCCCCTCGCAGATCTTTCCAGGGGTGAAAGAAGGGAAACCTTATGGCAACTAAGCAGTGATTGAACTTTTCTACGCTATTGGATTCTGAGTTGTTCCTCTGTTGGCACAGTGTGTTTTTAGTTCTTGGTTGTTTTTTGTTACACCCAGTGCCATTTTTATTTTATATTTTACACTTTTCTGTTTCACTTAGGGTGGGAATGAGAGACAGTCCACATGCGATGAGGCTGAGTGAGGCCACTAACAATTTTATATACAAAGACGTAATGTTCCAGAAGCACGTTAGATGCATTTTATTGTTTTGGGTTTTCCTGCTTAATAGCTGTGAGTGTCTTTAATTCTGCTTCTGTGCTTTTCTGTTTCATTATCTTTCTTTTAAAATTAAAATACAACCAGTGATAAACATCGGCTGGGATCTCAAAAAAAACTTACCACTTTCAGTATTTGCCCATCCCAAGTTAGTCAATTCCCACGATGGTAAGAAAACCGGATTCATATGGCTGCGGTAAGAAAGAGATAATTATTAGGTCATTAACATGTCTCTGAATCACAGAGTAGCACACACTAGCGCTGTCAGAGTTGACAGCAGTAGTTGCCTATATAACTCTCACTAGAAAAGGTACCCCTGCAGACACACACACACACACACACACACACACACACACACACACACACACACACACACACACACACACACTAACACACCCCACCTCCACTTTTTCACTGAACTTACCTGCAATGTGAGTGCTCCAATAAGACAAGTGGGTGACTAGCATATTTTTATGGGTAGTCACTTTTTCCTCCAATAGTGAACATTTACATAGCTGAATAATTCTTGATTTTGCAGCTTTGGAGCTGCTAACATTTCCAGGGAAAAGCATATGGTCAGTTATCACTTACTGCTCCACTGCACTACCACATTATCATGCTGGACTGTCTTCCAGACAGCCCTGTGTACTGAGGCCCTTGTTGGGGAAAACCGTAGCAACAGGGCAGTCTAACAATCAGAAAGGCTCACTGAGATGGGGGAAACTGCCTTGTAAAGGCTTTCCCCTCTTGATAAGCCTTTTGGAATCCTAGCATACAGTTGTATGCTTATTATTTACATGAGAGTACTATGGGTTATGTTCTGAGGTGTTGAACCTGAGGAGCTGATCCACTCATAGAAATATAATTGTCACTTATACAAAAAAAAGCACTAAACAAAGTAAAATATATTACTTTTCATGACTCTTGATAAAATCTCATTTAATGTTATTTTTTTGCGTTCATCAGTTAAATGTTGTCATTTGTTAAGTTAGCTAACTCAAAGTTTGCCTTCTTTAGAAACTTAAGCTGTAACTATCACCCTTCAAGAAATCTATTTTATTGACATTTGAAAGAGCATACCACATTATCAAATCATTTCAGCACTGTTTGGATCAATGGATAGTCATAAAGACTTTGCAGATATTTCCAGGATACAAATAAAATGGTTATTACAGAAATCATTCAAAGTTATTATGAAAGTGCAGTGAAATGAATGCTGTCTTGCTAATTCTAATTTATTTTATACCAATTTTCAGTAGTTCCTCATATCATAGGATTGATGGAGGCCATATTTTCTGTTCTTTGTTACATCACCTTGGTTGGTTTGACATTCCATTAATCTAATTTCAACCCACTATTGATTGTCATGATCCATTTAATTCTTAATTGCAGTCCAAACCAGTATAAACAGAGTGCCTCCTTATCTCACAGAACTATTTGAGCTGTGGCTACTAAATCATCTAAGAAATAAAGCTCATATTAATGGTACTTGAAAATCCTCACTCTTGTGGGATTCCATGATCTTTTTTTAGAACTGAGACCCAGGCAAATTATAAAATGTCAAAGTTCAATTAAGAAATAAATTGTCTTCAAAATAGTTTAATATGTAAAAAAAAAAAATTCAACTGTTTTTTTGAAGATAAACTTTAACTGTTAACTGAAAGGAAACCATCTGCAGCCTTAATAGAGAATACTTATGCAGTTTTAGTCTATGTTTCTTGAAGCATGAAACTGCTAGACAGAAGATTAAAAGTTAAAATACATAAAAAGCTATACTGAAGATCTTTCTATTTTTGGCAGTCATAAACTACTAACTAATATATAAATATGCTACCTCGGTGGTTTAGGAATTATTATGAGTCCATATGTTTTAACAGTGGTCAGATAGAAGATATTTACATCTCAGTGAGGTTCCTTAGGGATATAAAAACAAGTGTAGCTTGAGGTGAGCAAATAGAAAAGTTTCTGTTATCCAGTAATCCCTAAAGAGCTGGAATTTTGTATGAAATCACTGAAATCTAGGAAGTCACAAGGTATTGATCTTATCGCTTTTAAAATATATGAAAATATTCCTGCACCACATTAAAATTTGCTGCTGTCATTCCCTTAAATTATCTCTTATCATGTCCCCCATTAAAATAGCAGTCTTACCGAAACCTATGAAAGATCTGTCATTATTGTCTTCTTACAGTCCACCTCTCACCAGCATTGAAAATAAGACATTTATGAAGGCACTTGTAAACAGACTTAAATCAGTCATACTTTATCTAATGCATGAATAGTTTGTATTCTATAAGAGTAGGCACATGCAAGATAATATTTTTAAAAAGTTTTTGTAATTGTAGAAGTGCTAAACAGATCTCAACAATGTCTACTTGTCTTGATTCTTAAACTTGCCGTAAAGAACATAAGATTTCCTGATGAATTCATTTTGCTTATTCTAGCAAATTATATAGAATCTGATGGATCATTCAAACTATATATTTACTGTCTGGGATTTGTACTATAAACAGGGGAGAAAGCAATGATGTGTTATGTTTACCTAATTATTTGCTGTAACTCTAGAATGAAAACAGTATTAGCCATTAAACAACACATCACATTAAAGAAAATAAAGGCATATAAAGCTGTAACTGTATAATACAAATTCATAATAAAATCAGTTTATTCACTGTAATAAACCATTGTAATGTATCCCAATTTAGGCCTCTAGTTGTATGGCAGATAACTCAAACAGCTACTGTAGATTCATGTGTTTCATTGTTTCCATCACATATCATTTACTGCTTTTCCATGTTTTCTAAGTTCTCTCTCGCCCTCCTTTTAGCACTCAGTATTTTAGAGCCATATATGTTTTGTTTACTATCCTTTGGTGGTCATTAGGACTAAATTAAATATAAAATAAGAGCAATACATTTTCCTATGCTTGGGAATTCATATAAATCATGAAGCCCCAAATGACCAAAAGGTATAGACCATTCACACTCTTATTGTGGGAAAAAAAGTAGACCTAGTTGTTCCCTTCAAAGAAATATGTCATAAAATGGTTACTCTCTATAAAATGTTATATTTTCTTCATACAACTTCTTTACCATCAGCTATGATAACAAAGGAATGAACTAAACAGGCCATGTTTCTTCTATTCTTCATCAAAACTTGACTATTTCTCCAAAGGCAAACCTGACAAACAGAAAAGGATTGGTGTCATCTGTCCCAGTACTCACTTCATCAGCATAACAACTTTGTTAGTACACCCAGTTTTACTTTGTTAGTACACACAGTGTTACTTTGTTAGTACACACAGTGTTAATTTATTACACCCAGTTTTACATGCTGTAGCCGCTATACATAGCACATTGGAAAGAGATTTAAGAACAGAATGTTATAGAATAATTCACAAAATCATATGGATACTCTTCAGTTCCCCACTCAGAGTCTGAAATCTCATTTCAAAAATACTGCAGCAATATCAAATTTGAACTTAATCTTCAGCGAAACTACTAGTTTTTATCAATTCAAAAATATCTTTCTTCCATTACCTTGTCTTTCATGACTGCGGTGGTGGTGCTGCGGTAGCATTGTCGCCTCACAGTATGACGTTGTCCTGTTCGATTCTCAGCTAAAGCGTCTTCTGTGCGGAGACATGCGTGAATGGGCATACCTTCGTTGAAGGTTGTGTGTCAGAGCTGGCAACTCGGTACGTAAACATCTACTACCAATCATTAGTGGACTGGAGTTCCGCTGTGGCAACCCCTAACCGGGAAAAGCCGAAAGATACAGCAACAACCTTGTCTTTCATATTAGCAATCACATCTAGTATTAATCAAATACACTGTCATATCATCCCTCACACTTCTGTCTTATTTTTCATTTGAAGCCAAATCACATTAGCTCCTAGTCAGATAGCCTGAAAATACCAGTTCACTCACGTTCAGTTCAATCCAATTCAGAAGTCAGATATTTTGAAATTACACTATATACATTAACTATTTTATACATAATATAAAAGTCTAGTTAATTCCAGTAGAATATAATAAAGTCATCTGATTATATACATTATGATTAAAATTAAAAAAAAAAAGATAGAATGGTTCAAATCATTTTAACTTAAATCTAAAAGCTCCTTGCAGAACATGGGAGGTATTTACCAATATAATGTTTAGAATATGTTGTAGAACATTCTAATATGAATTTAAATGAATAGGTCAGTCATTTATTTCCATTTTATATATTTTAGTTTTTAACACACTTCATTCTTAACAGTTTTGTACTTTATATCTGCGTAGTAGTAAGAGGACCCAATACCTAGAACTGAATTGCCAAAGTGTAAATAAATATAGAGTTATTCATCAAAGATAGTTATCCACCCTTTTAAATTTAATTTTGTTACTTGTGTCTACTGTTGTGATTGCCTATGCATGTGGTTTTAATTTTTCAGTATGGTTGGTTCTATCTTTCTGATAAGTTCAGTTTTTTTGTAATTTTTCAGTATGGTTTGGTTCTATCTTTCTGATAAGTTCAGTTTTTTTGAATGATTTGATGGTTGGAGATCTTTTTTTTTGTAGGAAATATTGAAAGTGAGTGCAGGTGTTGATTTATTTTCAAGCATTTTTTACTAGTTAAAACTGTTCTTTTTATACATTTAAATGATTATTTATTTGACTCATCAGTGTTGTACAGTTGGTTTTAGTGGGTTTAGGAAATATGTTAAGATTTGTTTCATGAAAGGGAGGCCTTTCCTAATTTGGGTCATAAAATATACAATTCTAGGGACCATGGACATGAAGTAGTACTTTGTAGCTTCGGTTGTGTTTTGTGACATGATGGACTGTGATTTCAATGACATGATTTTAAGGATGTCTGCGAGCTGTTTACCATTAGTGCATTATAATATCGTAGACGTGTGTTTTACATTTTTAATAATGTATTTAGCTGTTCATTTTGAGGATTGGGAGGGCTATCTTGTGGAAAGGAATATTTTATTCTATGTATTGCTTTATTTTATTAACTTAAATGCTATTATAACATGTTAAGTTGCAAGCTATTTTTTCAACAGGTTTGCACTTCCAATTCAGTTTATTTGTCCAAGACTTTTCTAAACAGATTAGGTTCTTTTATCTCCATGGTTTTTCATCTTCTCTGGATATTTATTCATTTAATGTGTTATATTTATAAATAAATAAGCCTGATCTGATGCATTTGTGAGATATCGTAGACATTTATTCTTTACTTGCTATAGTCACTTTATACAACGTTTTCTGTATACTAGACAAGGTCTCATTTTTATTTATCACCGTGTTGTATATGTTATACTGTTTTGTGTTTGCTGTTAAAGTGAGATTCATTTTTCAAAATTAAGGTTAAGGTTTGTATTCTCTGGTGATTGTTGCAGTTACAGTTTAAATAAATGCTTGGCGATTTTGCAGTTTCAGATTTTTAATTGGTATTTTTTATTCTTTAAATTTTAAGGTTAAATAAATGGTATAGTTTAATTTCACTATTGCACTTATGCATGCTGTTAGTGTAAGAATGATAGCAACTGATACGTTCTTATTTTTTAGGATATTTAGAACCAGTAAATTGGTAATGTAAATACCTCCAGCAGAACCACAGAAAAAAATGTGAAAAAAGACTCCATGAAATAAAAGCAGAGGATTTATTAACAGCAATACCCAAAGCTGTTTAATACAATATACTCTAAGTGAAGCACTTTCACCTGGAACACCCCCAGGCTTCTTCAGAACATTTTTAAAATGTAAAAGACCAGTTTTCATACATAACACATAATCACAACATTAAAAAGACCAACCCATTATCTTCAAACACAGTTAACGCTATGCTGTTTGTCAAAAAGTAGCAAAAATACAAAAAATTAAAAAAAAATACAAAAAATAATTAAAATTGTGCATGATTTGACACAAGTACAATTAATAATATAAAATTCTTTAGCTTCATGTTAAATATTCACAGTAATTCTTAGAGATATTAAACAATGTGTTATGGAATTAAAGTTTAGGTGCTCTTTACTTCAAAACATTGTTGATGCTAATATGTTCATTTTAAACCAGAGCTTTTTGCTGCATCTAAATTGATCTGCCATAACAGTTCCCTGTATTTTAGTCTGGCTTCACAACTTCCACCCCTGGGATCTTGCTCTAGAACTAAAAATGTAATCTTAGAATTTTTGCAACACCTATGTCTGTACAAGGCATTTGTTTCTTTTTCATGTGTTATATTATATATATGTTCATATACTCTTTTTCTTAAAGTCCTCTCCATTTTGCCAATATAAAAACTTAAACATTCCTGACATGAAACTAAATATACCACCCCTCTACTGTTACAATTATAGTGTCCTGAATACGTCTGGCTTTCAAAAAAAAAAAAAAACTTCCTTTTCTTCCATATAATTACACTGACTGCAAAGCCCACACCTATATGTGTCCAGTCTCCTCTTTTTGATCTGTTGTTTGTTTAATTCTATTTTCTCAAACATTTCTTTTAAATTCATGTCTCTTTTTCTAATAAATTTATGTGCTTCTGGTATAAATTTACTTGCATCTGTATCAACAGTTAATAACCCCCAATATTTTTTAACAATATTTTCTACCACAGTACAAGTTGGGGAGTATGTATGTACAAAAGCCAAATTGTAACCATCAATGCTTGCATTGTTATTTGTGTTAAATTGTATATCTAATCCTAACAAAGACTTGTATTCATGCTCTCTATCTTTCCTTATTTCACCCACTAGTTTGTCAAACAAATCCATGGAGTAGTTACGTTGTGAAAAAAGTTTTCCAATTAATTTAATTTCTTCATTAAAGGAACCTGTTTCACTATGCATTCTTGAAGTTCTGATGAGTTGTCCCTTAACTATTCCCTTTTTCTGGGAAAATGGGTGTGCACAGTCAAAATGTAAGGATGAATTCAAAAATCCATTTTTTCTAAAGATCTTAGATTGAAAACAGTTGTTCACCCTGTCCTTAATTATTGCAACATCCAAGTAATTAATACTTTCTTCTGAAGAACAGGAAGTGAACCTCAAAAAGTCAGTGGTCATATTAACATATGCGAAGAATTCTGTTAATTTCTCCTGGATCCTTTCCAGAACAAACAGATGTCATCCAGAAATCTAGCATAAAATGTGATGTATGTATGCCATACGGTACCTAATATGTAGTTTTTCCTCCCAATAGTATAAAACATAATTCGCATATAAGGGGGCACACACGGCATCCCATTAACATTGTGGTCACACATGCTGGAATACGCAACACGTTAGGCAGTTTCAGCATATTCATCTATACAGACTTAACTATTAACAAAGGATACTTTGAATTATTTACAAAGGGCTTTTAGTTTGTGCCAACAAGACTTTTGAGTATGGTTAACACCCTCATAGATGTAAAATTATTTTTATGCAAACTTAATCTTAATGTTTTTTTTAAAGGGGGAAAAAACACAAACTAGGATTTGAGTAGAAGTAGTGTTTTCAATCCCCCACTTAACTTAAAATGTTTGAGGAGTTGGTAGAAAGAGACATTAGGAAACTGAACCTCAAAGAAGGGGTTACAAGTAATCTCTGTAAAGAAGAAAAGGAATTAATATATGCTTTATGTGAAAGGAATTGCAGGGTTATGAAACCTGATAAGAGGGAGGGGTTGTATTAATGGACCCAATTGATTATGAAACTCACATGTTCGGTATTTTAAATGATGAAGAGAAATACAGTGTTGTCTTTAAAAATGAGATAGCGATTGCATATTCCAAGATTGACTTTTATGTGAAGGACCACTTGCTACAGGGCACTATTGATAAGAAACTTTTTGACTTTCTATCTGCTTCTAGACCACGTATCCCCATACTGTTTGTAATACCCAAGACACATAAAGGTATAGAAAATCTAGTGATTAAACCCATAGTTGCGGGTGCAGGTTCCAAAACAGAACCATTAGCAGTATACGTGGACCACCAGCTAAAAACATTTTTTAATTCCCTAACACACATTTCTAGGGACTCCTGGGACCTTTTGAAAAATATTACTCAGGGCAAATATGGAGCTTAATATTTGTAACCACTGATGTGGTAGAGTTATTTCCTACTATACCACATAGGGTAGGCTTGGAATGGTTCAAGGAGGTTCTGCTAGAAGTGAATTATTTGAAAAGTGACCAGTTAAACTTGTTAATAGAGTTCATGGAAACTATTCTAAGGAATAATTTAATGTTTTTCAAAGGAGAATTTTACAAGCAAGAATAGGGAGTGTCAATGGAAGCCAAGTGTGCCCCCCTTATATGCAAACTGTATTTTATACTATTGGGAGAAAAAGTACATATTAGCCACCATATGGAGTATGTACATTACATTTTACATTAGATTTTTGGATGACATCTATTTGTTCTGGAAGGGATACAAGGAGAAATTAACAGAATTCTTCCCATATATTAATATGACCACTGACTTTTTGAGGTTCACTTCCTGTTCTTCAGGAGAAAGTATTAATTACTTGGATGTTACAATATTTAAGGACACGATGAACAACTGTTTTCAATCTAAGATCTTTAGAAAAAAATCATTTTTGAATTCATACTTACATTTTGACAGTGGACACCATTTTCCCAGAAAAAGGGAATAGTTAAGGGAGAACTCATCAGAGCTTCAAGAATGTGTAGTGAAACAGGTTCTTTAATGAATAAATTAAATTAATTGGAGAACTTTTTTCACAACATAACTACCCCATAGATTTGTTTGACAAACTAGTGGATGAAATAAGGAAAGATAGAGAGCATGAATACAAGCCTTTGTTAGGATTAGGTACACAATTTAACACAAATAACAATACCAATACAATCAATGACAGTTACAATTTGGCTTTTGTGCATACATACTCCCCGGCTTGTATTGTGGTAGGAAATATTATTAAAAAATATTGGGAGTTATTAACTGTTGATACAGAAGCAAGTAAATGTATACCAGAATCACCTAAGTTCATTAGAACAAGGCACATGAATTTAAAAGAAATGTTTGAGAAAATAGAATTAAAAAAACAGCAGTTCAACAAGAGGAGACTGGACACATATAGGTGTGGATTTTGCAGTTAGTGTAATTATATGGTGGAAAAGAAAGTTTTTTGAAAGCCAGAAATATTCAGTTAAAAACGCCATGTCACTATAATTGCAACTGTATAGGAGTGGTATATTTGGTTTCATGTGTGGAATGTTTTAAATTTTTATATTGGCAAAATGGTGAGGACTCTAAGAAAAAGAGTATATGAACATATATATCATATAACGCATGAAAAAGAAACGAATGCCATGTACAGACATCATAGGTATTGTAAAAATTCTAAGATTACGTTTTTTTTTCTGAAGCAAGTGATACAGGATTCCAGGGGTGAAGTTGGGAAGCCAGACTAGAATAGAGGGAACTGTTCTGGCAGATCAAATTAGATGCAGCAAAAAGCCCTGGTTTAAATGAACATATTAGCATCAACAGTGTTTTGAAGTTAAGAGCAGCAAAACTTTAATTTTGTAACACATTGTTTAATATCACTAAGCATTACTGTGAATATTTAGAATGAAGCTAAAGAATTTTATATTATTAATTGTACTTGTGGCAAATCATGCACAATTTTAATCATTTTTTGTAATTTTTTGAATTTTTGCTACTTTTTGACAGACAATATAAGGTTAAATATGTTTGAAGATACTGGGTGGGTCTTTTTAGTATCATGATTGGTTGTTATGATGTATAAAAACTAGTCTTTTGCATTTTAAAAAATGTTCTGAAGAAGCCTGGGGTGTTCCAGACAAAAGCGCTTAACCTAGTGTATATTGTATTAAACAGCTCTTGGTATTGCTGTTAATAAATCCTCTGCTTTTATTTTGTGGAGTCTTTTTTCACACAATGTAAATACCTCACTAATGATTCATGTGTATCATTTATGACTTGCTGATGCTATATGTATAAACAAATACCTTGCACTGGTGACTTAAAACAATAAAGCCCTGACTTCCGACCAAGTGACCCAGGTGTGAGCATTTCAGGCAGTTGACACAGTGGTTGGATGGGATTGGTCTCAAACAACTAAGGTCATCACTCCTTAGCTAATCATTCATGGAGGACAGGATGATATTGAATGTGTGGAAACTAGTGCAGGGAATGATATCAGCACTGTTATGCAAACCATTAATGGTTGACTTTGTCATTTGATGGAGTGCACATGACAAGTTTGAAGTGCTTATGCAGTCCATATGGTGATATATGTGCTGACATCACCACCATAATGGGGGCTGGGGGGATTATGGTGTGATATACACGATAGCTGCCAAAATGCCAGGGGAAAGCATCAACCTGATTGATGTTTGTCTAGATGATGGCTGTCCTGTGCAGCTCTCACACTAAGATATCCGAAGGTGAATTTGTCACCCTGAAAGGACAACTGAGCCCAAATCTAAGGGCTAGCTCAGTGGTTGGCAGATGGTAGAAGAGAAAGCAGTTAAAAATAGTCCTTTAGCCAGGACATGTGCTTTTATATCACATACATGATATCATTTTAAACAGTGCACTTTATATGTTTTCCTCCCTACTTTAAATTGCACCATCTGGCCATCTAGCCATAATACCTTTTTTTCCACTTGTACCACAAATTATTAATAACTCATAGCTAGACTGACCATAATGAGTGTTTGTACCCCCAGAGCTTAATATATGATCACAGTCCAGCCTATGCATCCTGTTTCATTTTTTGTTTTTATTTTGGTTCACTATGGAAGCATGTTGGCAAGCTCTGACAGTTGTGGCATTAGACTAAAGCTACATGCTTCATTGTCTAGTCCTTGGTTTGATTCCCTAACTCCTCAATTGCCTACAGTTTGACTCAGAAGATCACTTAACCAGATGGTGCTCCCCGGCCTCCATTAAAAATGGATCACAACAGCCTAATTGAAAACATATAAAATAAAATAATGACTTTTAATCCCATTCAAACACTTAGATCTTCTAGCTAAACATGTATCATCTTTATTTTCCTTAGCATTTTACCTGCTTTTGTAATACTAACTAGACTCAAGCAAGGGCTCTTTCCTGGTTAACAAATGTATATATACATTAGACATACACATAGACATGGATTACTATGTCAGATAGTTCTGCTTAGATGCAGAAGTGAAGAATTTACTTTAAATTCCTTATAATTTCAGAAGCATAACTAGCAGAAATGTTATTAATCTGTGATCATTGGTTAGTTCATTTTAGCCGATGAAACCCTTTGCGTATATGAAAATAGTTACAAATATTGTGCACATTTTTAGAGAAGCACAAAAACACCTGTTGTTGGTGGAAATTATAATGTTGAACATTAAACTCATCTTATTGTGGATGGAACTGAATCGTCCTTCATGAAAAGAATGTTAATTTAGGCAGTTACACATTCAAGAGCATGTAGAATATCTTCATAATGTATTTTGAATGCTAATCTATGTCTTCCATCTTGTAAGGCAAACATGCAGAATGGCTGTTTAACTGTGTATATTATCCACAAATCCTACAAAAGTCAGATGAACGTCATTACTACACTTGTACGCACTGGTCCATGTCAAATGATGACACTATGACTCAAGTATTTGGATATAACTTACAATATCATTATGAAAGTCAGAAGACAAGAACCCAAACTAGAGTTAGTATGAGACGATGGAGGGAAGTTTCTCTGTCTTCCAAATGCTGTGTCAACATGGTCTGTAATGTAGAATATGAAAATTCAATATGTTGTCTGCAAGGCAGGGGTCAGAAATCACTTCACTGCTTCATCTAAGTTTTGCACACTGTCTGTGCCAACAGCTTAACATTGTGTCCTAAATAAAGTTAAAAAATGAAGAGGAGGTAACATTATCTCCAAGAAATCAACAAGAGCAAGTCCTGTCACCAAGCCTTATTTTAGATGTTATAATGAGTCGACAGGGAACTGTCAGTATCTGTAACTGCAATTTATCTCTGGTGTTTTTCATTAGATCTGTGATGCAAAAGATATAGTTCTGTTTTATAAATGATAATTTTAGCTTTTGATAACTTATCAACTCATGTTGATGCACGTGACCCTGTCAACTGTTAGTTCTTTTGTGTTCAGTGGTACCGCAGCTCCTTTACAAAATCGTGGTTTGAATGTTTTACCTTAGCAGTCATTTTACAATTCTGCATTTTATTCTATTTTGTTCTGTGATATATTATTGGTAGTGTCACTGTACAGCTCATGAAAAACACATTGCCAGAAGCACTGGGCAGAGCAAATCAGCATTAACAGTTTAATGCTAATTTTTGTACTGGGGAAAAATGGTACTATATGAAAGCAATAATGCCCGACAGGGTGTGTGTTAATGTGTAATTAACACCCAATCAGGGTGTTATGAGGCCCGCCGCTCTAGGTCAAAGGCCTCTACTCCAATGGAAGGGGGTTAATTTCACATTAACACACACCATGGAGGATATTATTGTGCTTGGAGAATGAGCTGTCTGTAAAATTGTTGTGTTTTACTTATTTATTTTTTTAAGTACTGTATTTTTTTAATATATCTTTTATGTAAAATAGTTCCTCCACCTAATGTTTCAGATTTACTGTAGTACATGTTAATGGTGTTGGAGGAAGCATTTTACATCCAGAATATAACACTTAAAAATATCCAGGCATTACTTTATGTTTTGGTCCCTTACTCCTAAAACATTTGGTTTGTTGCCAGTCATTGAAGATTGAAGTTACTAAATAACGGCATACAGTTCAGTTTCAGGCTATTATTTTCTTCAGAAAATTCATGCTAACATAGATCCTTTTAATTAAGGAAGTTTATAATTTTATAAGAGCAGTAATTAAAATCAGTTCCTATTTTTGAGCCTTTGTTCCCGCTTTATTTTAGGCTTTATCCAGATTACTTCAGCTGGAAGGTCCAGAGGTATGCAAACATTTTTACTATCACTCTCACTCAGTTTCTCATGCAGACCTCTGTTTCAGAAAATGTATGCTAACACAAATCCTAATAACCAAGTAAAATATGTTCCTGTCTTGAGCCTTTGTCCCCCATTTATTTTAGGTTTATCCAGATATTTCGATCTAACAGTCAACCGAGCATAACTTTAAGCTGTCCATATTTTTGCAGACTGTCCATATTTTGAGGCCATATGTTTGGTCCCATCCTCCTAAAATGTGTAGTTTTCTGGCAAATCACTGGGGATTGAAGTCATTAAATGACAGACATTTCAGTTTCAGACTTCATATCCTTCCGATAATACATGCTAATGAAAACCCGCTTGTTGTAGCAACTTTCTAAGTTTATAAGAGCAATATTTAAAACCTGTACTCATTTTTGGTCTTTTGTCCCTCATTATTTGTGGCTCTGTCCAGATTTCTTGTACCAAGAAGTTGAGAGGTATGGTCAAGAGGTACGCAAACTTCTTAACTGATGCTGTTGCTGCCAGGGATCCCTCTCACTCTTCTTTCTCTCATAAACACACAGTCACACACACACACACACACACACACACACACACACACACACACACACACACACACACACACACACACACACACACACACACATACACACACACACACACACACACACACACACACACACACACATACACACACTTTTTTTGGTTTCATTTATTTTACATTTGATAAACAGAAAAATCACTTCTTAGCAAGTGTAAGATAACGGCTCGACCAATCTATCACTCTCATACATGCATACACTCTCACACACAAACATAAACGCAAACACATGTTTTTTAGTTTAATTTTTTTTCTTTGTTATTTTATACTTGCTAAACAGCAAAAGCACTGCTTAGTGAGCATAAAATAATGGTGGCGATTAGGTTTTTCAATCCAAGCTTCACAGCAGCTTGATATGCTGCCATGAAGCAGTTGACTCATTTTTCAGCGAGCATGAGTTGCACATTAATACCTTGCTGGAGAACATCCGTTCTGCAGTTAGGGTACTGATCTATAGTTTGCCCATTCTCTAAGACACAATAAAATAATTCATGCTATGCTATTGTCAACACACTTCTTATACATACGTGCTTTGCAGTTGAACGACTGGTTGTATATGATGGTGCTATGGTACAGACAGTGTGCTCTACTTGGTCAGTGTTCATTGTTTGCTCCTTGCACAGACCAACAGTTAGCACCTACATTCTCCTGTTAGAGGTAGGGCAAGATGTCCTTGCCTTCCAGTCCAACAGTATTACAGTATGCAGCACTCACTAACAGCACTAATGATTTGGTACAGAAGTTCAATGGATTATATGTCATATAAGGTGTCTTGTATTGCTCTACACATAACCATGGTAGTTAGGATGTTTCCTGTTTTAGTAGTCGTACTACACTATGTATCACAATGTAGTAGGTGATCATAACACTTAGGAAAGTCATTCCCATTGCATTGTGGGATTCTCATGCTTCCTACTCTATTTCCTTGAACCTCATCATATAAAACAATTACAGTTATTTTTGTCAGCTTCACATACAATGTATTATTTAGATATGCAAAACTTCAAGTTAGTGTTCATTAATGTGCATTTACATAAGAACAAAATGTAATCATTGTGAGTGTTCACCTCCAAATTGCTTTGCAAAACTGAAACTGTAAATGGACATAACAAAGCCAAATGTCAAAAACATAAGACTGCACGGAATGTGCAAAATCCACTCCAATAGGAATTCATAGAATGCTATGAAATTCCCCTTCTGCAGAGATTCAGCAATCTCTCATCAGTAATCTCAGGGAAGGTATATAGAGGTAAAGCCTCACTCACAGATTTGTACAGAAGAGTTTTCATTCCATGTCATTGTTTTATTTTTACTCGGAATGTTGCGGAATCATGTACAAGCAGGATTCATGTCTTAGGAAGGCAAATCACGCAACCCTTTCTGACAATTTAAGAATCTAAATCCTTCTTTTCTGTACAACCAAGATACACTTTAAAAGATGTTATGATTAGAAGAAAATGTTTGTTAACACTTTATGTTTTTTTTTACACATTCAAAATCCAAATATATATAACTCCAATGAGGATATGATCACTGGTTAAAAAATAATAATCTGTATTAAAATAAAATGATTAAGCACTTTCATCGCAGCAGAGAGACTTAATCAGAAATATTATATACTGTTGAAAAGGCAGTGCTTTGATGCAAACAACTGCACAGGATACTTGGTGATTATATTAGCTTTTCTTAAAGGCACGGGCCTCCATAACACATGAAACATCATTTAATGTGCATATCTATTGGTAAATAAAGCACATTGATAAAAAAAGTAATATATTTCAAACCTGTCAGCCCTAACATTAAGTACTGGTGCAATTGATACATATTCATTTAAACCTGGAGGAAAAGTAGAACAACATCTAAGCTGCCGCATAAGTTCTCTATTAGTAAGCCAGCAATTCCAGTCACCCCCTCCCCCCTGGGATTAATGCTGATAATTTCTAAAATCGCAAAGGAAAACGTTTTAAAACCAGAACAGCTTGTAGAATGTTTACATAATGCATTGGTTTCTTTGTGGTTTGGAATATCATAGATTTGTTCATAAATTCATGTTTTAAGTGATCTTTCACTTTACCTATATAATATGCTGGACATTTATTTATTTGTTTATTTATTTAACATTTGTTGACAGGGAAAGTCCAACTAGGACAGAGCCTATTTTCAGTGGAGGCCCAGGGAGAAACACTCCAAACATGTCTTTGGATTTTGGGAGGAAACCAGCGTACCCAGAGGAAACCCATAGGAACACAGGGAGGACATGCCAACTCTGCACAGAAGGCACCCCAGCCGAGAATCGAACTGGAGAACCTCTTGCTGTAAGGCAACAACATTTTGATAATAAATGTTGGTGCTACCCCCACCATATTATGAATGTCTTTATTAATTTTTAAAATATTCCAGTTACGCTTAAATAACTCTAATCTCATTGGAAAAATATTTGTGTTGGATGGTCAATGCTTTTTCATATTTCACCTCACTATTACCTTGAGGTGGCTTACTGAGCCCCAGACCTAACAGGGATTTGAATTTCCCCTTCAACCATCATATGAAACATTTCTAGTCCTTTGTGTTTAGGAATAACAGAAAACAAATTGATGATATCTATTGTCAAGAAAATTAAATTTTTTTCCAATAACTATTCTTTAGGTGCCCCAAGAAATCCCATGAGTCTTTTAAAAGGTTGCTTCAATCATGGTTTTCACCCATTGGTCAACCAGTACTGCCATAGGGTGGGTTTTCAACCCCTGTACAGAAACAATTGGTCAAGGGGGGGGGGGGGGTTGCACATCTTTGTGGATTTTTGGAATGCCAAAAATAGTGGGGATTATTGGCTTAGGCTTAGAAAGAAATTTAGAAGTCTCTACATCGATACACTGGTTCAGAACATACTCCTCCATATAAGAGTCAATTCTCTGGTGTGCGATGTTAATCTGTTTTCTGGATCTGGGGGGATATGTATATGTGTTGTATAAAACATCTGACATCACATTTGAATAATGATGTGCCTCAAATAAAACACCACCCTCTTTGTCTGGCTTCATTAGCTGTATGTTACTGTCTTTTCTGAATAAGTGTGAAAGTTCTTTTTCTTTTTTCATAAGATTATAAAATACGCACTTATTCTGAGAATAAATAGTGTACATATCCTCCTAACTACTTTTTCAAATAACTGGATGGTAAGGTGGGGGGGTTGGTTAAAGTGTCACTTTTTTAAGTGAACTCTTGTAACTTGATGCAGCCCAATCATCTCTATTAGCCTTTTCATGAAAAAATATATTAAAGTTTAACTTTCTTGTGAATAACTTTAACTCCACCAATGAGTCTACAACATCAACTCCCCTTGTGGGAGTAAATTTAAATTTAGTCTTTAGTAATAGGGTAACAGGTGCAATTGTAAATGTTAAAACCATTGTATGAACAAGTGACACCGTCATTTGCAATTTTTATCTCTTCCTCTTCCTCTTCCCTCCTCCCTGCCAGTGGTACTTCTTCTGAGGGAAGAGTAATGGACTTGTTGGGGGGTACTGCCCTGAATCTCGCACCTGTTTGAAATGACTCACTAATCTTTTTGAGCATTTTGGTAACTGAAAATCCTGGGGCTCAGTAGAGAAAGAGTCCAACTCTTCTATGTTCCTAACTTGTCCCCTACCCACATCTGCCCTAGGGACCACTGTGGACGAATCCACATTGGATGCAACTGTTACTACCTTTTTGTCAGGTTTAGGGAGGTTTACTTGTGGCAAGGTATAAGCCATTTTGTTGTGGTACTGTTTCAAATCCCTGTCTAGTTTATGTTTCTTCTTTAAGAATATATTGTTGCACCTTTAGTCCACCTTGTTTAAAATTCTCTCATAAAGTGCTTTATACTCAGAAAACAACAAATCATCCAGTATTAACTGATTCAAACGTTCAATTTCTGCACTTAAAACACCTAGAAAGCACTCATTGTAATTAACAATTTTTGTATCAATTCAAGTCTACATTTATCAAAAAACATAATAAAATCAGCCAAAATATCATCATTATAATTCAACCCAAAAGGGGATTTGTACATACATAGGCCCTGTGGTACAATATTTAACTTAACACATTCCTTTTTTGAGTGCTTTTAAATTAACTAAGTCTCTTTTCAAAATGTTGTCCTTTAAACTGGGAAAGTTTTATGTGATATTAACATTATACATATTGGAATCTCCTGCCACAACAGTTTGAAAGTCAAAGGTCTTTTCAAGTATGCTTTTGAAGCTGAAAGTACTAGAGGGGCCATTAGTAAAGTTAACATTAGATGCAGAATGGCCGTTTTGCTGAACAGTTACAAATGACCATGTAACAAGATTAAAAAAGGGTACAGTACCTGTTATCTCAGCAAAAGTCCTTGTCATGCCTGCATTTAGACAGTTAGTAAGGTTTTTTGGATGTCACGAAAGCCATTTACACCATCAGAAACAGTAGAGCGGAAGCGTTTTGTTTCACCAATCCATTTCGCACTGGAAAAATATTCTGTGAATCTAAAATGATTTCTACTCTATGAGAAGGGAAAGTAAGAGTATGTCTACTTCCTGAGACTGGAGAGGAAGTCGAGACATGTGCATTCCTAATATGTCTTTGCTCATCCTGTTGAGAAAACAGTTCTATGAGCCTTGTAGGTTCTCCTTTCAGTGAAGTAACATCCTGTTTTAACTAGGCTATCTCTGAATTGTTAGCGCATGAGTTTGGAAGGTTAATGTTGTCCAATGAATCCATTACCAGGTCCTCACACACCAACAAAAAACAGGAAAAAGTAGAAAGGTGCAGCATTATGTTAACCAAACTCAGAATCCAAATATAAATAATACCAAAGAGGACCTGATCTCTGGTTAAAAAAGTAATAATTTTTATTAAAATAATAAATAAAATGATTAAGTGCTTTTGTCTCAACAGACAGACATCATCAGAGTAACATGAACAGATAAGCAAACACTATCTATACTGTTGAAAAGGCTGTGCTTTGATGCATACAGGTGCACATGATACTTGGTGTTTTAGTAAGTTTAGTAAAAGGTCAGGCTATCCATGTTGCAAGAACGACACCCCAGTATGAAGAGGTGTGAGTGAAATCAGTTTGAAAAGGAAAGTGGTTCACCATAATTCTGAATATTTCTTGTGTTCCATTTATGAGACTTTGTTACAAAGTGCCTACAATGAAAGATTAGTGACCAGAAAGTGAAAATTGTCAGGTTAAGAAGGTTACACGTTCATGTCATTTCATATGTTTATATCTTTGGTGATTTATTTTACTTATAGGTGTATCATATATTACAAATACATGTACGATGGCTATATTTCACGAAGAAAAGTGAAAGCTGTTATCTTGTGTTATCCAAAAGGCAGTTTTATAGATCAGTAAAGAAAATGTTCATTCAACATCCTTGAGATCAGATCATGTCATACTTAATAATCTGTGATCATACTGATTATTTACCTCACATGAATACTTAAACTCAAATATTTCACAATGAAAATATAATAATACAAAGCTTATATTATAAAAATGCAGCAGACTTACATTTTCAGTCTTCTTATACCAGATTTTAGCATATCATTTATATGATTATTACTGCATTGCAAAATCAAACATGGATGCAGTTATCAGATTTTATGTAAAATAATAATTTCCTAATAGCTGTGTCTTTTGGTTGAATTAACCTCTTCACTTTCTCTCTCTCTCTCCCTCTTTCTCTCAAAATGTTAAGGTCCACGCAAGACCTTCCTTGCCTTCAGTGCTATGCTGAATTGTAGGTAATAGAACTGCAAATATATATGCATATAACTGCTCTTCTAGTCTCCATTTGCATGTTTATTTTCTTTTCAATATTCTTGATATGTAATTCATTAAAGCTTGGCTCTGACTGGTTTCTTTTCATGCAATGCTACAGTGTTTATTTTTTTTTTTCCATTTAGTTGTTGAACATACATAGAATCAGAAAATTAATGTCATCTTGCATGATTGTTAAACATACAATAGCTCAAATCTGAAAACAGAAATTAGCCATACTGATTTAAGGTGTATAAATATTTCAAAAGTAAACTGTATAAAAATATCTGACAAAAAGATAACAAACTGATAACTTACTTTATACTGCAGAGAGAGAAACATCATGCAAGAATAAACTGTCAACATTTTGCACTGAATGTACATAAAAGCAATCTTAAAACTGTAAATAATCATATGTCTAAACAAAGCGTTTCCATAAATATTTTCATGTCCAAGGCTGAAGGTACATTACTCACAGAAAAGCAAATTTGCCTTTTCTTTCCGTTGACTTCAGAATAAGCAGTCTCTGAAAATTATCACTGAATTGCTTCAGTATGAGGATTCCTTTTGCCAAAGTGCACATATCCCAGCTATTACAGAAAAAATACTGTTTTGATTTCCAGCAACTGACTCCTGAAGCTGCAGCAGCTGTTTTCAGTATACCTCTGTAGATGGAATTTGTTGGTGACCCAAGAAAAAGTAACAAAACTATAATGAAAGTTATGTTTGTGTTTTGAAATTCATATTCAAGTTCGGTTGCAAAGGATAGTTTATGTTTAATTTATTTTCCATATAGATTCACTGCAAATGATTACTTGAGCCTGGCAACCTGATCTAAAGAAGCTAGGGAAAACAATTAGGTATGTATAAACTACAGAGGCCAACTTCTTTACCTAAGTAGTTTGTTCTAAATAGTTACTCCTAACTAGAGTTTGAATGACAAATGCATGGAAAATGTCATTTTTCTATTCACAGCCAGCTGTTCAGTGTCTCTGCTGAAGAGATGTGTTACTGCACACCAAAGAGTTGGCTGGAGCACAGTACATTATGGATAAACTGTGCTGCCTTCTACTCATCTTTGACAAGTACTATGCTCAAACACATCAGACTTGTAATGTCTCTGCTAATGCCATTACTACTCTTAATTCTAATGTAAAGCAGCAACAAACACAATGCATCGAAGCAAGTGGGCAACCTCATCCACTGTCATACTCTTTCAACTATCTCAGGAAAACCTAATCCTACTTATCTTTCCCACCACCACTCAAAAAAAAAAAAAGAGTTCAGCACCCCTCCCCACCCAATAAACTCAATTACACCATTCCAGACAAATTATCCAAAAACAAAACAAAAAAAAAAAAAGACAAATACATCATATCTTGTCTTCAGTAATATTTCTTCTCCTTCAAAGTAACAATATGAACTGAACCCTTGACCTCCATCCCTTCCTTTATGTAACTGCAGTAAGTTTATATGACTAAACATTTCCTAATAAATGCAGGCATCATAAAAAGAAAATAAAACAAACTGACACCTTCATCAACTCCACAACAGTGACATGTTATTAATTTCAAAATCCTGCATAAAATAAATAATTCGTTCTTTAAACCACTTTTTCACAAGCTATTGCAACAATCCTAGGCCAGGACACAGAACTGTAGAAGCAATATACTGTTATATATATCTTCCCTTCAATTAATGATCAGTCACCAACCCAGTGTTATAAAAGATGATGACCTAAACTGTATAATTCTTTACATACCCAGAGGGAATTCTGAGAAAGCCTTTATTATTGTAGCCTACTTTCCATACCTTTCTAATAAAGGCAAATGTGTAAACCTAGAGTATAAACTGTATACCGGAAAGCAAACCTGTTTCTTTTTTCCCCCGATTTCATCATAAATCTTCTTAATCCACATTGCACTGAGACTAATGAAATATTTTCTGACCTCAGCTCATCCAACTCATTAAAGAAATAACCAGGCACATTTTTAATTATGGACACCTCTCCCTCTTATATTTTCTTATAAAAAAATACTGCACTGTACTTCAAATACTTGATGTCCTCCCACACTCATTTCCTTTATGGTCAAGTCATCTGGTTTGAAACTACTCCCCTGTACAGTTACTTTTCACCTAAACAATACTAAAATGCAATAGCTGTATTGCATGCTTTGACTTGCCTCTTTTATTATATTCCTCTAACTATGAAGAAGCAGGAACCATTTTAGCTAATCTACTACAATACTACAAGATATATACTTTCCAAGAGCCATAAGATTGCTAAAACCTAAATTACCCAGCTGGCACACACCTGAGTTCAAGACATTCATCATTTTAAAAGAGGAAGCTTAGTCGCATCAGAAGGATTCAAGATGTCCTTCTGACCAAACTACATTCATATATCTAAGGAAATTAGACAAGAAAACCATTACATTACACAAAGCCTTCTCTTAAAAAATTAAAACAGTTTTGGAAACTGTTTAATCAAGTAACAGGTCACCACCATGCCCTAATCACCTTACTCCAAGCCTGTTTCCTATAACTTCCTATTGGCTGCTAAATTTAGCTCTAACTTTACATCTGTCCTTCAAGATATACCTGAAACTGGCTCACCTTCAGCTGTTACACAAGATCAAGTCAAACACAACTAGGATCTATGGATGGAAAACAGAAAATGTACCCCAGAACTTTCCCCTGTACTACTAATGAACAGATGCAGCTTCTAAATGCTTTATCCTATGCAGTTGCCCCCTCAAATTATCAGTGGTACGATCCCAGTTATGGGTAATATATAGTTACTGACCATGGGATAGGTAAGGTCAATCTTTAAAGAAAAGGGAAAGGTGAATTTGAGCACAAAAATGGAAACTGGCTAAACTTATAATGGCCTGCATCAGCAGCCATCCTACTACTTAAGTATGAACCTATGAACCTATAAAAAGATCTTTCCAGCAATGAACAATTAACAGCATTCTCAGCTGTATCAGAAAGAGCAATTCCATCTTTTCATACCAAGACACATTAGCAAGTTTTCTTCCATCCACAACTCCCTCTACTTCACACTTCTATGTTCATGACATAAAGAAAAGGAAGAATAATGAGACACATGTAACAACAAACTAGTCTCCTGCTTACTTCTACACGTGTCTAAACATGTTAACACAGTTTAGCACAGCAAACTTCTACTTCAAATGTCATCCTTCTGTGGTTCAAAAACTGCATGTCCAAAAGGTATCAGTCTGTAAAATGGCACTCTGCTCCCTCTCCACATCTCCAAGTCACCACTGGTGTACCACAAGGCTCCATTCCCAAATCCCTTTCTCATGAGAAAACAAAATTTAAAATCCTCTCTCTTGATAATACAATCATTGAAGTCACTTCCCACAGCAAATTATTATGTATGATAATGGCTAATAATCTTAAATTCAACCTGCATATAGGAAATTGCATTAGAGACTCTAATCAAACCTAGGGATGCTTTACAGAGCCAAACATTTTCTCACCAATGTAACTAAAACTACACTTGCCACTAGTTACTTCCTCCTCACAATTCTTTATGGCACTGCTATAGCAAAGTTGCTAAATTTGCAGCAAATACCCCTTTCAGTGTATAGCGCTAAAAGGCCTAAATTAGTTAGAACTACCCTGTAATGTGTACACAACTTCTTACCAACTATATCCAGTATCCGTCTGCTTGTCCAGCACTAAATACCATTCTGCACAATCATTTTCACAGTCGGTCATTATCATCCAATGACCAAAAACTCCTGTCTGTCAACAAACCTATTATATCTGCTGGGCATTGTCTGTACTCATACTATGTTGCATCCATCAGGTCAGTACCCTCCCTACCATCCTTCAATACCATTCTGTAAAACTTCCTAGCCAAAATCTGGCTAGGTTCTTGCTCAACATGAGTATGAGCTATATTCCTAAATGTGAACAAGTACCTAGTCATACCTTACATCTCCATACTCTTCCTTCTTCAGTCGCTTCCCTACTTCTATCAATTTCTCTCTCTCTCCCCCCCCCCCCCGGCTTTCTCTCTAAATATACCATAAGATTGCTTTTCCTCTTAATTCATGTTTCAATTCCTGTTTGTATTATACTTATTTTTCTATAAATCTGATAAAATTTCTTTTACTTTTATCTTGTATCTATTCTTCAGCAATGCTTTTATATTATGTCTAATTTGGTATAATTATTTAAACTTTAAATATTTTTGTATTATTTTTAAGATTGTAAAATTATTGTGCTTAAATTTTTTGTAATACTCTGGAGCTTTTCTCCCTGGCCTCTTCTGAAAATGGGCTTGTGCCTAGTTGGACTTTCCTGGTAATCAAATGTCAGTAAATAAATAAAGAATTTCTAGAACATATTTCTGTAGATGGACCTAGTGGAGCTGATAACCTACAGTATTGATTTATTAGTTTATGCCAAAATTGCTTAGTAACCCTACATGGAGAGCTGCTCTAAGCAAGAACATCTCACAAGTGTACCTGCAGCCTCATGTTTTAGAAAAGTCTCTGTTCTGTAATCTCTAGCAATAATACTTGAAAATTTTATCTTTAACAAACTCTGAACCCACATACAATATGACTGACTTATTTCCTACCATAAACGTGGCTTTAGACATGTAGGAGCATGATGATAATTATTTGGACACCAGAAGACGACATCCTTCTCAATACTGACAAAGGCAGACAGCCACAGTATTTCCTATCCTTTCCAAGGTCTTTGATTAAGTTACTCATAGCTGACTCTCACAAGCCATCCTTGCAATACTCATTATTAAAAAAACAATAGGCTGATTGAACTAGTATTTAATGGACATGGGACTTCAAGTTGACTTGCTTATCTATGTCCAAGTCTGTACCCATCAAACAAGAAGCACCATGAGTCAGGTCTATTCCCCTCTTCTGCTTTCCATTTATATAAATAAGCTCCACTCTAACCAGTCTTCCTTGCCAATATGCACAGATGACATGCCATATATATAGACATGACCCTCCCCAAACACTAAAAATAAACTTGAAAATGGATGCATAATCTACTCTCATGGCTCAATGAGCACCACCTAATCTTAAGATCCAAAAAGACTTAAAGCTGTGATTTTTGGAACTCTATAAAAACTCATCAAAGTTACCAATAACTGGTAAAAACCACATAAACTCAACATTTCCCACTGAAACTATCTTGACTTTCTGTTACCTAGAATTTGGCTAGATCCAGCCTCATATTTCAGTGATGAAAACAAAGATTAACAAACTTATGTTCTGGTCCTAGAAAACATCCAACTTCTTAGTACCAGGAAGCAGTGTAGCTGGAACAGGCAAAACTATAGTCCTGGCAGAATTAGAATATTGTATCCCTCTTAGAGAAGCAGATCCTCAAAAAATAAATAAATAAATAAATAAAAATAAAACTCTACAAGTCAAGGATAAGAAAATATGTGGATTCATAACTCTCTCCCATAGATAAGAACAGCACTGTCACTTCCTACCCAAAGCTAAATGGGTCCCTATAAACAATGTGCTGGGTTATTCTCCAGCTGCCTTATCTATGTCAGAGTTTAGAAATTGAACTACTTTGCTTGCCATCTAAAAACACAAGATAGTTATAACCTACATTATCAAAACCAACAGTCCTTCAATACATACCCCACAAACATTCAACTACTGACAACTGCCTAACTATCTTTGTCTGAAAACTGTGGATTTCACTGCCTCAACCAAATAAAATGTTAAGTCAAACAAGATATTTAAGAAATACCTTAAAACACTTCTAGAATGTTATTTGTAACTGCTTCCCCAACAATTGTCTGCCCTGGCTTTTCCTCTTCACTCATCCTCTAACCTATGAATATACTAATTATTCACAGTAGTAAACAGCTTAGTATAAAAGTAACAGCTTACTATATCAGAATTACAGAAACAACACCCTTTCCTGCAAATTGAACCAAAATACTCTATCTATTGATGTGCACCTTTTCCATTAATTCTTGTAGCCAGTTTCTAATTAATTATGACATATTTGCAAGTCTTAACAGCCTTTATTCCTGATCTTTGTTTAATGTAATGAATTTAACTACATTACTTATTATTATTATTATTATTATTATTATTACATTTTTTACAATTAACAAATGCATTAAAATTTACAATTTCAACTACTTGTCCTTGATCGTTGTAATATGTGAGTCTCAAAACTGAAATACAGAACATTTTATGAATACACACACACACACACACACACACACACACACACACACACACACACACACATGGGCACACACACACGCACACACACACGCACACACACACACACACACACACACACACACACACACACACACACACACACACACACACACACACATATATATATATATATATATATATATATATATATATATATATATATTGTTTAAAGAGGTAGTACACTGATCACAACAGACCATTTGCAGGTGTACCTCTGGTTTTATTTATATGTAGATTCTCTCCTTTTGGTTAAAATATGTTAGTCAAACTGAAATGTAGTGTCTATCTTTATTAAGTAACATTTTAATTGATCAAAAGAGTTTGAAATAGGTGAGATGGTATAATATCTGGGTTACGATAGTTTTCCCTTTTCTCCAGAATTGTACAATGTCAAAGTTAGGATATATATATATATATATATATATATATATATATATATGCCTCTAATGTCTCAGCATTATGATGGCTTGTCCCATAAGGTGGTGAGTCCTCCTGATTTACTAAAAAAAAAGAAGAAGAAAGGAATAGGAATGTTTGGGCAGCTGTTGTATGTGGATAGAAGCTGGCCAGGTCCAGCTGGGGGGGGGGGGGGGGCTGGTTTATTAGCTTGGCTAATCTAGTGGTAATTTGTTTAAAAAAAAAAAAATGTTACTCATGTCTTAATAGCAACTTCAATCAGGACGGCCATAGGATGATTAAAATGTGCTGCATTTACTTATAGAAAAGGTCTTTTAAGGAATTACTATGACTCATTTCTATTTACCATGAATATAATTAAAAAAAAAAATGCTAACATTAAATGTGTGACAGACCCCCCTTTCAGTGTGGAACTTTGAGGACCATGAACTTTTTAAGACCCCAAATGAGGCACGTTCCTCATAATGAGGTATACTTGAGAGGTATGATTGTTTCTATCAGATGGTGTCTTGGCACGTTGCTTTGATTTTATGTAGGTGGTACTGGGTGGTTCTTTGGCAGGTAGGTTATTACCTGCTGGTACCAGTTTTAGTTAGTGAAGGGGAGGGAGTTGGCGTAGTGCTCATGAATCTGTGCTGTTGATTTGGCTGTTAATATATTCATTTATTCCTATGCTAACTGTGTTTATTTCTTTTCTAGGTTGAGAAGTGATCATGGCAGAAGCATTGAGACAGAAGTGGGCCAGTATTGTGACACAAGCAGAAGACCTGTTCAGAGAGATCCCTCAGAATGTTTTGGCAGCCAGTGCCGTGGGTCCGAATACTCAAAGGAAGTGGCAGATGGGTCCAGACCATGGACATCGAGAGTGAAGAGAGCCAAACAGACAGCAAAGGAAAAGAGGACAATTGAGGTTGAGATGCTGGTGGCAGCTCCTGCATCAATAGGTAATGATTCACCATGTTTGGTTGGGTTAGAGGCAGCAGGTGCAGTTGTGGGGAGTGATTCAGTGTTGAGTGGGTATGGGCAAGGCACTACATTGAGTAAGGGTTTGGAGGCTATAATGGGTTGTGATTTGGATTATGACAATACTTTTTCATTGCTAGAAAATTATTTGGAACTGGGCCTAGATGGGGTAAGCTCAGAGTTTGGGTCACAGCCAGGGGACTGGTTGGTGAAGCAGGCTTTACAGCAGGAGGGGGCACCAATTTTACTCACCCCACACATATCGTTGGTAGTGAAGGAGAAGATCTGGAAAGGTGAATTATTGATATTTTTGAATTGATTGATGTGGACAGGGTTCAACGTTTGACAGAATCAGAGTTGGCTAATGGGAATGACTTATTGGTGACCTTGGCAGCTATAGGTCACAAGCGGGTCAGTACGTTTCGGCCCAGGACATGGGATCATTGGGTCTTGGGATTTATATACTACATGGCAGTGTGTTGGAGAGGGATAATTCTTTGGATTTTCAGCTTTTGGCCTATTTTTTAACAATATGGGAGGCACAGACATTATGGCCAGATAATGCATGGTTTTGGTATGATCAGAAGTTTCGCAAATGAAAGGCAGTTGACAAATCTATGCATTATGAAGTCAGACACCCAGATATTTGGCTTTCGACCATGATGGATGATTTTGGAATGGGTAACAGGGTGACTCAGTCAGTGGAAGGGGATGCAAGGGTTTGTTGGGCCTTTAATGCAGGGAGGTGCTCATGGGTAGGTTGCTGTTTGCTCTAAATGCATGGGGCCGCATGTGGCCACACAATGTAAGGTGGTAGTGGTCAATTTGGGGGACAGGCACCTTATGTCATGGTCCCAAGAGTTTGGGGTGGTTCTCGCTTGATGTTGCAGGGGGTGCATGGCCGTTTTAATTTTTCAGGTCAACGAGGAGGGTCTTTTTGGGGAGGGAGGGGTCACCCAGGGGACCCATTCACCTATTAAGGTTCAGGTCTTGAAGAGGTTGCTGGCAAGTTATCCACTGCCGTCTGTAGCTGGGGAATTAATTGAAGGTTTTTCTAGGGGGGTTTTGATTAAATCTTCTTTGGTGGGAGAAGGTAAGCTTGGAAATAATTTGAGATATGTGAGAGGGAGGGAGGATGTTTTGTGCACTTTAACTGAGAAGGAGTGTCAGGTGGGGAGATTGTTGGGTCCTTTTGATTGGCCTCTGCTTCCTGAATTTAAAGTGTCACCACTAGGTTTAGTCCCCAAGAAAAAGCAGGGTGAGTTTCATTTAATTCATCATTTGTCATACCCTGAAGGCAAGTCTGTCAACAATTTCATCCCTGGAAAGAGGTCAAGGTAACGTATACATTTTTGGATGATGCAGTCTGCATAAATAAGAGTTTTGAGGATCCCTGGCTGGTTAAGGTAGATACTGAGTCGGCTTTTCATTTGTTGCCGGTGCGGGAGGAGGATTGGCCATTATTGGGCATGGCAGTGGGTGGTAGTTTTTATTTTGACACTGCAATGCCCATGGGGTGTGCAGTGGTGTGTGCTACTTTGGAGAAGTTTAGCACAGCACTGCATTGGATATGGCAGCATAGGGTTCATAGACAGCAGGCGGTTGACTATTTAGATGAATTTTTGTTGGTGGATGAAGGAAAAGAAGGTGCCCAGGTGGAAATGCAGGAGTTTTTAGAGATGTGCAAGGCCTTGGGAGTACCACTGACTAAGCATAAGTTGGAATGCCTGGCAAAGGTGTTGGATTTTTTGGGTTTGACTGTGGATGCTGGTCAGGGTTTGTTTTATTTGCCAGAGAATAAGGTGGTTCATCTGTAGGAGTAAGTTTCTTGGGTGTGGTCCCAGACTAAGGTTCATGTGAGGGATTTGATGGAATTGTTGGGTTTAATGAATTTTGCCTGCAGGGCAGTACATCCGGAACATACGTTTTGCCAGTCGGTGGGTTTTCTCTTAAAAAGGAGGAAGAGCAAGCATCACAGAGTAAGAGTCAGTAAGTTAGTTCGGGAGGATCTAGCTTTGTGGTTGAAATTTTTACATCAGTTTAATGGAATTTCATTCTGGCAGTTGGATTGGGTTGGGCAGGGAGAGCTCCACTTGTTTACAGTTGCAGCCAGGGGTTTGGGCATGGGAGCTTATTTCACAGGGCACTGTTTTTTGGTGCCATGGCCTGCTCATTGGCCTGAAGATTGGAAGCGGGATATTGCCTTTTTGGAGTTGATGCCAATCTGGGTGGCTTTTGTGGTATGGCAGGACTGTTTAAAGGGTAGGAATGTGGTATTTAATTTGGATAATATTGTGGTGGTGAGAGTGTTGCAGGCTAAGATGGCTAAATCTCCCCGTTTGTTGTTAGTTCTTCATAAACTTGTATTACAAAGTTTGTTGATTAATTTTTCATTTACAGGGTTACATGTGTCTGGTGTTAAGAACAAGATAGCTGATAGTTTGTCTTGTTTTCAGCTTTGCAGATTCCAGCAGGTGGCCCAACAGCATCATTGCATCCCTCAGTTGTTCTAGATAAAGTGTGGCAGATTGGCCTGTAATAATCGGCAGGTTGGTACAGCATTCATGAGTGGTATCTACAAGGAGATCTTACAGTAGAGCATTGTGTGATTTTGACACTTTTTTGAGGCAGATCAGGAGTGTGAGTGGTAAGAGAGTTTGTTGTTGTGTTATTTAGCCAGTTTGTGGAAGCAGGGTAAGGCTGTTTGCACGGTGAGGGTGGCATTGGCTGCCATAGGGGAATTTGCTCTGATGGTAAGGTTAGAGGACTGGACTAAGTCATGGTTGGTGGGGCATGTGGTGAAGGGATGGGGAAGAACTGAAGGTCCTGCTACAGATAGGAGATGGCCTGTGACTAAGGGGATTTTAAGGAAGCTATTAAGGGGCCTAGGGTAGGTATGTGGATGTATGGATAATTATGTGGTGTGGAGTACAGTTAGTGTGTGGATATATTGTGGGGCATTTTGTGTGTCTGAGTTGCTGGGTGCTTTGGTGTGGGATGATGTGCTTACATTGCCCGGGGCTGTGCATATTAGGTTGAGATCTTCAAAAATGGATCACGAAGGGAAAGGGATGCCGATAGTTTTGAAAAAGGGTAAGTTTAGTTGGAGATGTTCTGTGGTGTGGGGTAGGAGGTTGTGGATGGCTAGAGGAAACAGAGTTCAAGGGTTAGTTTTCACATCAGTAGGTGGTTGGCCGTTGACTGGTGAGCAATTGAACTTGATTATGAGAAGGGCTCTTATTAGCACTGGTCTAGAGGGGGATACGTTTTCTTCCCATTCTTTCAGGATGGGTAGAGTTTCAGATTTAACAAAGGGAGGAAGTTTGATTGAAGTTATCAAGAGGGTGGGCCGGTGGTCTTCCAATGCTTTTTTAGCTTATATTAATTAGTTTGGTGAGAAGTGTTGGTTAAAATGTTTTTTTTCTCCTTCCTCTCGTAGGTGAAAGAAGGGTCTTCATCCTGGGTCATTCTTTCATTCGTATGTTGGGCGGCTAGGCGTGCAGCAATTAGATGTAATGGAATGAATTTTGATTTGGCGTGTTTTGGTCTGAAGGTAACCTGGCAATGTGTGAGAGGGTTATTGTGGAGCCGGATATTCCATGAATTTACTATGCTGCAGAGGTAATGTGGATTGAATCATATTTTGGTGATTCATTTAGGGGGGAATGATTTAGGTAGAACTCTGAAAAGGCAGTTGGTTTATCAAATTTGTGAGGCTGTATTAGTATTGAGAAAGCTTTATTCATCAGTGGTTTTGTTGTGGTCTGAGATTATTCCCAGGTTGTGTTGGAGGGAGGCTAATCATTTTTCCGTGGTGGAGAGGGCTAGGAAGTATAATGTTACATTGGCAAAGTATTTGAAAGAAGTGGGAGTGCATATTATACAGCATGTGGAGTTTGAGGATAGGGATCCCATGTGGTATAGGTCAGATGGGGTTCATCTCAACGAATTTGGTTTAGATTTGCTTAATTTTAATTTGGGGTTTATGGTGGAGGACCTAGAAAAAAGGGGTACTGTGTGAGGGGGAACAGCCCTATCGAGCTGGTGGGCAGAGAGGAGGGACAGGCTTGCTGACCACTGAGAAGGTTACTAAAGAATTATACTGCATGGGGCTGGGAGCACATACAAAGTCAGTGATTTGCTGTGCTAAAGAAAATAATCACAGAGGTAAAGACATTGAAATACTGTGATATAAGAAAAACAGTTGCTGTACAAGTAGAGGACAACCAGTCAAATCTGAGGACATTTTATTACAGGAGGGCAAGATGTATCATATGATTCAGACTCATTAAGTAACATACACCCACATTATGTCCAGATTGATAAAGAACTGTATGTCTTAATCTGTGGATATGAACATTTTCTGAGTCTGCATATGCAAGAAAACCACAGTGGAGACAGACCATAAACCATTACAGATAATTTTTTGAAGTTAACACACCAAGTCAGAGATGTATTTAGGTCAGTTAGGCAATCCACATAGTGGCACTCCTCTCTTCTCTGATTTGTGGACCAAACATTAAAAATAAAAGTATCTCCAAAATTTTTGACTAAAAACACAGCTCCTTGCTACAGTTTCAAGCACATGCCCACAGCACACAGACACACACACACACACACACACACACACACACACACACACACACACACACACACACACACACAAAAGCACAAAACACTACAATGTACAGATCAAAGCAGTGGTGCAGCCTTAAAGTGGAAGCACCTAGCCCTACCTTTTTCAAGCAAATAAGGGACAAGTCCCGAGAAGAAGCACAGAACATCTGTAAAAAATCAAATCATCTAATTTCCAGGACTTGAGTTGCTGATCAGTGGAGACTGGAAATGATAACCTAAAAAAAAGGAATATGAATCTCTGTGCAGTTAAACAGTATTTCTAAAAGCCATGTAAAGCAGCAGTATGTGGAGATGCAGACCCACTCATCTGAACAAAGACAGAGCTTAAAACAACAAAGGACACAACCAAGAATCTACCATCCAGCCAGAGCCCTGTTTAAAGTACAAATGTAAATTACTAATTAGATGACCTCAACTATGGATCTACACTTGAAAATAAATGAATGGGCTTTTCACGCATAGTTACATCTCCCTGTTGTACCAAGACATACAATAAAAATTAAGGAGAAGGATACAGACACAAACAAACCATCTACATCACAAACAAAGTCGCTTTAATATGCATGATGGAAAACGCATACTTGTACTTCTTAAGAGGCAGTCGCCTAAGATCTTACCTGAAGCAAAGATGTATGTACATTTTAGGTCATGCATCATCATAACTGCATGCTAGAGTGTAACCATTGCTGGTCTGGGGTTCCAAATTTCATAGTTAAGTCATCAACTGCATTTTAAGTTCAATGTACAAAACAGTAATTTACATCCCCATTTTATAACCGCAATATGGTACTTGTGGGGTCTCTATGGATAGATGTTACTTTATGTGTAAGGAATGTAACGCGCTCGACCTTCTGCCATATATCTCACAACATACCTGGATGTCAGATAATTGTTCACTTGTGCTTTTGATAGCTGTAGGAGAGCTCCATTCTTTTGTGGAGTCTATCATAAGATATAAAGCTCACATGAAATGCAAAAGTTGTTCCTGCAAACTTATCAAGCAACAATTATCCACAATGCATACTGCCTATCCTTGCATAAGTTTTATAACTTCACAATGAATGTTTACCTCCCACAATGCCATGCACTTTATTCATGAGTAAGGTACACAGTGTTGACTTGTTATGCAGCCTCATTCAAAACTGTAATTATTCATGGCATAGATGTTGCTATGTATTTTTAGTTGTTTATAGTTCACTTTTCCAGTACTTTGTCATAACTGAGTGGGCACAGGTTGAGCTTCTGTGCACCCTGTTTTGTAACATAGCCCTACTTGCTACTACAGTAATATCAAAATTGCAGTGTTGTCCTGCTATGCATTCTATATTCACTAACCCCACCCCACCATCTTTTGAAAACAGCACTCACTATGCATTTATATTCCATCAGACTGAATATCAGGAGAAAGATGCACAAATCTGTCTCTAAAATCTCTCGGCTTAACAAAGGAGTTACATTCTGCAGTACAGTTGCTTGCCAGTGTCTAATGTTGTGCTGTATCTCACTATAAATATAATATTTAAATGCAATGGACTAGTTTTTTTTCTGGGTTTGGCACCATGCATTGATTGTTAGAGTGGCATTGTTACCTTTCCTTTCCTTTCCTTTCCACTCATAGTGCAAATTTGTGCTAAAATATTGCACCTGATTATGTACATTCAATGGCGATTCATTTCAAAAGCATCCTTCTTTATTAGCAATAATGTCATAAATCAGAACAAGGAATGTAAACAAAAATGATCTCCTGAAATAAATAATTGTTGCAAGTTGACAAAAAGTGAAGATCACAGATTAACAAATTAAAAAATTTTCAAAAACCAATATGGTGACGTGGATTTGAAGAAGCCCTATGGAGAGATGCATGCAATAAAAGATGCTCACATAGGTATGTTGGATATTTTGGCATGTGTGAAGTGTGAAAAGTCATGCATATACCAGACTGTCCTTTGCATACTCTCTAAGAGATTGAAAGCAGTACAGTCCTGTATGTTAAAAGGAGGAGATGAGAACTAAAAAAATAATTATTGAAGTTTCTTGAAATACCAGCTGAAACAATGATTAGGTTAAAGAGGAAATCCTTAGCATATGTGGCACTTAGTGTTTTATATGATATGACTTGATAACGCTAAATAAATGACAACTGCCACCACCTCATGACACTGCTTCGCAATCTCCACAGACTATGTGATGACATGCTAAAACTTATATACAATAAGATTATATATGATTTTTGTGAAAAAATTAACTTGCCAGTATACAGTCCATCAGCTATTTGCCAAGGTGATTTTCTCCAGAGGAGATATCCAAAGCATTGCTGGCATGTTTTAGTTACAATGACTCCATAATATGATATAATCTCAGCCAAGGTTGCAGTATGTTCCAAAGAAAGGGGAACATCAGAGAAGAATATAAGGCAACAGATAGCACACTGCCTGCCCTCATCATGGAAAGCTATCAGTACACCCCTGTGAGACAAATAGAAACCATAAGTGAATCACCTTAATTGTCAGACACTGTCCGTTGACATGTGAGTGACACTTTGTTAATTTGAAGACTCTGACATTTTTCATTTTTTCATCTGTTTGTGAAGCAGAGGAGATACAAAAGGTCTTAATTTGTTGTCAAATGTGTGAAATTATAACAAGAAGTCTTCTAACTGCATAAAAGTTTAATGTTTCCTTTGATTATAGCCTGCATGTTTCACAGCCAATTATGCCTTCAGTGTCCTGCAGAAAATATTGGTAGTGAATATTTACATGACCAATACAAATGAAAATGCATTTACTTAGGAAAATAACATTGTTGTCCAGCTATTAATGTTAATGAAGTAGCCATGATGGTATTGCTAAGGGATCATAGTTGTCAAGCAAGGAGACTGATTTGTTTCCTGTAAGCAAAATTCAGAATAGTGGTGACTTGAAAATGTATTTTCTTAACTGGGAAATAGAAGAAAACCAGTTTGGTCATTACATAGGATCATATAGGATCATAGCAAGTTAATAGACTATTGGCCCTGAGGCCCTTATAAAAACTAGCCAAGAGTTTATCCTATGTTTAGACAAGTCAGCATCCAAAGCCCCTGTCCAGCAGAGACATTGGTGGAATCCCAGGGGTGTATTTTCCCATCCAGTTATCCAGGTTGCGCTTGAAAAGGGACAATGAGGTACTCTGCTTGACATGGAGATGGAATCTATTCTACAGAATGGGGAGTCTCTGGGACACAAATCTGTCTTGCCAACAAGTTCTATTGATTTCACAGACCAGGTTGAGGTTGGGCATGTGGGTTACTCATGTCGGGCTTGACTTGCGGATATGCAGTAGTTCCATCAAGGCGGGTTCTGAGATTGCTTTGTATGCCAGACAGAGGTCACCTCTGAGGAATCTGTATGAAACTGAGTAGAGCGACAGGGCTTTTAGCCTATCTGTGTAGGGTAGATGTTTGAGGCTCTGGATTCTTCTGGTGAGGAACCTCTGTGGTCTCTCCAGCTGCTGCATGTGTTTTGCAAGGTACATGCTGAAGGGGGCATTGTACTCAATATTTGGCCTTATAAGAGAAACATACATTGATGTTATGACCTCCTTGTCTCTGGATGAGATACCCTTACTTATGAGGTGTGCCATATAGAAAGCTTTCCGTACAGCAGAGGCAAAATTGTGGTCAAAAGTCAGGTTGCTATCAACCTGGATGCCCAAATCTCTCATGACTGATTGCATGCTTAGGACATTGTTATTAAGGTGATAACATGTGGGGACATCACTCTCCCAAAATGGGATGATGATGATGCATTTTTTGGCATTCATCTTGAGGCCATGTTTCTGGCACCAGTCATTTGTTTGGGTGAGACCCTCTTGGAGGATGTCCACATCACTTGAGGAATTGACGACCATGCCCAAATTGCAGTCATCTGCAAACTTGGTTAGTCATAGCCCACTGGTTTTGGCCTGTACCTCAGAGAAGTATATCCCAAATAACAGAGGCCCTAAGACTGATCCCTGGGGTATGCCACTTGTTAAAGGTCTACTGCTTGAGGTGGCTTCCCCTATTTTGATTAGGTGGGTTCTAGCAGTGAGCCAGTTTGCTACCCATCTGATAACATATGGATTGATACCTAGTTGAGAGAGTTTGACTACTATGCCCGAGTGGGGAATAGTGTCAAAAGCCAAGGCCAGGTCAAGGTAGGCAGTGTGCACCATCTTCCCTTCATCCATAGCTTTGTTGACTGTCTAGAAAAAGTCAACCAGATTTAAAAGACATCACCTCCACTTGACAAAGCCAAACTGTGTGGGGTCGAGTGTTTGGAGTTTGCCAATGTCCCTGTTAATGAGGTCCATCATAATTCATTCCATGGCCTTGCAGATCAGGCTCGTTAGGCTGATGGGTCTATAATTTCCCGGATCGGTGGATGCCCCACCTTTGTGCAAAGGGATGATAGTTGCTGTCCTCCACTCAGCTGAGACAAAGCCAATACTCAAGCTTTGGTTGAATAGGGTGCCTAATGGTGCTGCAAGTTCATGCCTAAGTTCATGTAGGATGCAGCCTGGGATGTTATCGGGTCTCATGGAGGCTGTATTTTTTGCCCTTGAGAGGGCAGCGATGACCTGTTCCTTTGAGATAAGAGGAGGGGGATAGGTACTGGGGATGTCCTGATTTACTAATGGGGGGGACAAAGGGATGAAGTTTTCATTAAATCTGTCAGCCAGTAGACTGTCTACAGCATTTGTGTATGTGGTGTCCTTGGCCACCAGTTCTGAACAGATCTGGGTGCTTCCTTTGAGATTGGGGACATATGTGAAGAAGGCCTTATGATTGTCTCTAGTAGATGTATCCAATTTGAACTCAAAGTTGGCTTTAGAGGATTTCACTAATGCTTGTATTTGCTTGTTCAGGCTGAGGAGAGACTGCTTCCAATTGGGCACCTGCTCCTTCTTGGTCCTGGACAACAATTTTTTCCTCTTGTTATATAGTTTATTTTTTGCAGATGTCCACCAGACAGGTTTACTCTTCCTTGCAGAGGATGATTTTGTCCTGTCAGGTATTCCTGATTCCATGCGTCTATATAAGTTCTCGTATAGTACCTTGGTGTAGATTTGGATATCGGTGCCAGTTCCAACAGAGGGGGAGGGGCTGTTACACTGTTTATACCATCCCTCAGGAGGTTGTAATCAGCTTTGGAGGAGTTATTTTGTTTGCACCTAGCTAGAGGGGAGTCAGGGGAGATGCTGACTTCAAAACTCACTGCTTTATGGTCGGATCTTACCAGGGATGATGATACTGTAGGGGTGCTACAGTGGTTACTCATGTTGGTTAATACCAAGTCCAACATATTATCACCTCTTGTGGGAGTATTGACTAGCTCCTCTAAGGCATTTGCATTGATACAATCAAGGAATCTCCTGGCATTTGCGTTCTGGCATGAGTAGGTTTTCCAATCTATGGTTGGGTAGTTAAAGTTGCCCAGAATCAGGGTAAAAGGTTGAATCCTGATAGATTCAAAGAGGTCCAGATAGGTGGAGTGGGCATCCTGAGTCAAATTTAGGGGCCTATAGCTAGCTATGATTTGAATAGGGGTCTTATCAATGGTTAACTGCACCTGGAGTGTCTCCTGTGTTTTGTACTGTTTGATCAGCCTGGAGGTGTGTGTCTTTAATATACATTAAAACTCCACCTTCTTTGGCTTTGCTGCCCACAGTTTGGGGTCTGAATATATGATAGGATGAGTACCCAGGTAAGGCTGGGGTGCTCTCTGCAGCTTTGAACCAGGTTTCTGTGACTGCACAAATGTCAGCATCTTCCAGGGTTAAGAATGCTTGCAATCAGTGCAACTTCATGTTTAGACTCCTAGCATTTAGCAGCATGACCTTTAATTTGCATTTTGTTGAAATCTTTATATTGGTTTTATCGACCTCATGACTTTTCCTAAAAAAGGCACTATGGGGGAAGCAAGGACCTTTGCCAGAAGCCTGAAGCCCAAGTGAGACAGATGCAGACCGTCTCTAGCAAAGCATCGTGGTCTGTCGGTCATATCTTCCCAGGCTGACAGGTACTGGATCCCCCTGGAATGACATCAGAAACTAAGCAATTGTTAAAGTCAATCATTTTCTGTTTGTATTGAGACATCATTCTGGGTGACAGTAGAATGCTGCTTAAGGCTAGGGACATACCTGCCTGGGACACATATTCAGTGAGTTCAATCATGTCTCTCTTCATATAGTTCAGGGAGGTCCATCTCAAGTCGTTCACCCCAACATAGACTATGATAGAGTCATAACTGTACCTGCTGTTGACAGACTTGAGTGCATGTGTGATCTGGCGGATTCAGCACCTGACAGACAACTAACCATGACTTTTTGCTGATCCAGCCGTTGAGAGGCACATCTGTGTGTCTCACAATGGAGTCCCCTATGACTAATATGTTGGGTTTATGGTTAGGCCTACAGCTCAAAAAACAGATGGAGAAAAATAATATTTCATTATTTATGCAGTTTCTCCACAGAAAAATACTTATTCTATGACTCCTTTATAATTTCTATATACACTTTGTCCTTAAGAATATCAAACCAGAATGAAAGCATCATATAGCACCCTGACATAAGTTACAGGTGTGTCATTGTCAGAATTTAAAAGACTAGAGGGTCTTTAGCAAGAAACAGGAATAATGCCAGAGTACTTAACAAGTAGTGCTGTATGTTTACATGCCATATCACAAAAGTATGTGGGCCATAAGCCCATGATATGCACACGCTTATATTGTATGGATTGAGTAAGCACTGTAGCAGTCAGTCCTCACTGGTTGTGATATAGCCAGTCATCAAGAAGATTTTATGTAGCACAACTCTGTCCATTCCATAGTTTCATCTTACTGGTGCAGAAAGATAGCAAGTGCCCCTTAGTAACTACAGGGATACAAGTATTATACGACCATGGTTCCAGAAGAAAATTGCTAACACAGGCTGCATTGAACAGTATATCTTCCAGAAAGTAGATGTTCAAGGTCTGAGTAATACAACTGACACAAACTAAGTGTTTAGCGCATGATCAAAGGATATTTTAAAACAGACATTTTTTTGTTATTGATACCATTAAATGATATAATGTAGGAAAGTTACCCTGGTGCAAAAATTTGTAATGAAGAACCCTGAAACTTCATGTTTTCTAAGTGACCAATAAAAAAGATTATTCTAAATTCCACTTATTATTATTAATTGTAGTAGTGTAATGCACCTTCTGCTTTTATGCATTTGTGGGAGGTAACTTGGTTATAAAATAATAAACAGGATTTAGAAAAATATAACTTATTATACACTTCCGCGGTGGTGCAGCGGTAGCGTTGTTGCCTCACAGCAAGTGGTTCTACCATTCCATTACTGGCTTGGGTTGGGAGTGTCTTCTGTGTGGAGTCTGCATGTCCTCCCCACGGTCGAGTGGGCATTCAAAAGACATGCGTTGAATGGGCGTGCCTTCGTTGAAGGTTGGGCTTCGGGCTGGCAACTCGACACCATAAAAACCAACTGCCTATCATTAGCGGACCAGAGTTCCGCTGTGGCGACCCCTAACCAGGGAAAAGCCGAAAGACAAACATAACTTATTATAATGACAGATGTTGAGTTCCTGTTAAGAAAAAGGGATAGGGAGGTAAATCCAGATGGAAAATGTAAGAAGTCTTGAGGCTACTCTGAACCATTCCTGGTAGGAGAAATAAGTAGGATGTTCAGTATTCAGAAGGAGTAGTACACACATGCAAATTTAATTACATGTAATTCAAACAGCAATAAAAATGGATTGTTTTACCATTGCAAGCAAATGGAGCAGCAGTCAATATTCATCTTAAAGCAACTGCCCCACCCGAATAGCAAAACATAAAGACCAATCTTTAATAATCCTCAACAATCCTTTATAGTTATTTTCACTCTAAAATGTTGGGAAATAAGGCATACCCACTGGCACTGGAGTAAGCATCGATGGCACTAGGTTGCATTTGTAGTGCAGCAAAATTTCAAAATTGTAAATAGAATTAAATGTCATAAGAGCAGAAACAGCAGTAGATCATATATGTAGAAATAAATCTCAAGTGGCTCTCATTCGTTTCTGTACCTGATTCGTCCATAATCAGTGCTATATGAAAATAAGAAGGTATGGGAAACAAATTTCTAGGACCAAGCTATAGTACCAAATAGTTCATTAAAATGGTACTATACAAACCTTTTGATGATGGATTCTAACACAATTCTCACAGATTTGTCAGTTTTAAAGTAGAAATGTAATTCTTATTTAGATCATTTGAAATAGAGGGTAAATGGCCTATGCTGAAGGCTTGTAACACATCCAGAGATACAGAGATAACAATCATTTTCTGATCTGCCACCTTCGTGGAAAAGTGTCGAAGGGATCATGAGTAGTAGGCAAGGTACTGGTCATGAATAAAGGTACTTTTTAAAGAGAAAAGCCTTTCCATCTTCATCTCTGATTGCCGATGACTTCTCATTACAATAGTTTATTAATAAGTTGTACATTGTATTGGTATCATCAAGAAAATACATGGGCAGCGTGTAACCCTAAAAATAATTACAGCTACTTATCTACAAGAATTAAAACAATCCTTGCATAGCTCTCCGATATTAGTAACACATCTGTAACACATTTATTTATTTAATTAATTATTTATTCTCTTACTTTGCTGGATATTAACATTATAATTCTAAAAAGATATGAGTGAAGCATAGGATGAATGATGGTGAAAGCATCATACTCAGGAAAATGCACAGCATATAGTGGAAGGGAGGGAGAGAGACAGAGAGAGAGAGAGAGAGAGTGAGACAGAGGGGGGGTTGTTTATCACTCTAAAATCACCTTTTATAAATGGATGAGGCTTTTATTCCTGTTATTGTCTTCCTTGTGAGAACAAAAAAGGGACTAGCATCTCACTCGTTACCAGGATAGTGTATTGACAAGAAACTGTAGTCTTTTAGTGTTGGAAAAGAGGGGTATATGGAAAGACAGCAGCAGTGGCACCGCAGTTAATATTGTTGCCTCACAGCAAGAGGTTTTCTGGTTTGATTCTTGGCTGGGGTGTCTTCTTTGTGGAGTCTACATGTTCTCCCTGCATTTGTTTGGGTTTCCTCTGGGTGCTCTGGTTTCCTGCAACATTGTAAAGACATGTATCTGGAGCATTTCTCCCCGGGCCTTTGCTGAAAATAAGCTCTGGTCCTAGTTTGACTTTCCCAGTCAACAAATGTTAAATAAATAAAAAAAAATCCCATTCAAGATGTACTATAACAAATGCTCCATGAGTCAATAAAAGAAAAAAAAAAACGACTAAGAATATCTTGGCTGTTGAAAATATCACTGGCTCTCCTGTCTTGTGTCCCACAACACAGGTTGAAGCATTTGGCCCTAAAAGGGAAGCAATGTGGAAATGCTGTGCATGTGAAACTATCTGCAAATATTGTTAAAAAAGGAGTCAAACTTAGGAATGAGAAAAAAGAATTGGGGCCGGATTTATGAAAGCTTGCACGGAGTGCAAGAAGAGTGTAGGAGCTCACAGAGGCAATATGTCTGCCGTGCGTTCCAGGTACAGCCAGCAGGGGCATGCACGACAGCTGCTAAAGCTACTCTTGCACGGACAGCATCATGGTATGCAAATTACCTCATTTGCTGCTGAAAGCTATGCAAGTGAGGTAAATTTGCAATCCAGGAAACACTAACCTGTCTGTGGAAGATTAGTGTTATCTGCAGAAATGTACTCCGTTAGTAACAGAGTACCGTTCTGCAAATAGCTAAATGGAGCTATGACAGCTCCAAATAAAGACCAAAACTAAAAGCAAAATCAAACCAAGAATGAAAATCACTTGGCACCACAGGACCCGGAAGCACGTAAACAAAGGCTTTCAAAATAAGCAGATGAAGAAATCAAACAGCTGCTAGGTCTCCAAAAAGATCCTTTAATGTAACCAGGCAAAGTAAAAATCCATAATATCTTTCTAGATATCGGGCATGAGCACTCCTAACATTATCCAAGCCATGTTCTGGCAAAAATATTGCCAAAGAGTCCATAGAGAACCATGAAGCTTTCTTTTTCTATGTCATAAATATCAATGTAAACTTGTATATGTTCTGAGTCAGTGCAAAGTGTAAATGAATACATGTACATGACTGACATTGCCAACATCTTGTCAGACAGGTTCATACATATTTACCCCCCTCTCACTGACAAAAGGGCCCATTACCATACCTGGAGATTGTAAAAACCCATAAATCACATATACAATGGTTAAACAGCTCTAGCCAAACCTAAAAACATGGCATCTATGGGATGACATGGTTTCCCTGGCTGTGTCATATGTGAACTCCAAAACAAACAGACCCTGCACCTGAACAGTCTGTTGAGACTCATCCTCTGTATAGGTTATAAAACTGTTGAATGGGTTACAGCAACATTTGGCACACTCCACAAGTGTTGGTGCACAACAGACCATGGAAGCTATAGTCTTATAAGCCTAATAAGCCTGATCTGCAAGGCCATGGAGTCCATCATTATGAAACTCATAAACAGAGCTATTGTGAGCCTACAAACACCCAACACTACCCATTTTGGTTTGGTCAGGGGCAGATCATGGTTCCTAAATCTGCTAGACAGTTTTCAAGGCAGTCACCCAGGACATACATCAATGAAATGAGCTCCCCACGGCCTACATAGACCTTGAAAAGCCCTTTTCCAACATCCCACACACATGTTATATCCACAAAATCAACGACCTGTGCATAAACATGTATTTCATCTGCTGGATTGCCAACTGGGGCACAGATAGATCCTACAAGGTAAGAATTGTGGTCTCCTGTTCAAGCTGGTAACAACTGCTGTCCCCCATGGCTCATTCCTGAGACCCCTCCTGTCTGGTGTATACTTTTCAGAAATACAGTCAAACACACGAGGGCTATGTTTAGCAAAGTTTGTGGATGACTGCAAAAGGTTGTCATAATCAATGTTTGGGACAACAGAGCCATCCTTAAAAAGGGTCTCAGTCAGACAGATGTGGTGTCAAAATGATGGCCTCGAGCTACAGTCATATAAATACCACATAGGTGCCAAACACACTAAATATGGAGGTAATAATAAGAGATCTATGGACACGTGGATAGTCATCTCTACTTCCAGAAACACATTCACAAAGTGGTTAAAAAATCATGCTATGTGTTCCCACAAATTGCCAAGGTCTTTGCATGTAGGTCAAAGGAGGTTACCTCTATTCATCAGTCATCAGACCCATCAGAGAGTATCACAGCACACTTGCGATGAATCTGACTAGGCACCTTCAGCAGCTGGAAAGACCACTGAAGTACTTCAACAAGAGGATTACTGGCCTCAAACAGTTTCCCCATACTACAAGACTGAATTTAACTCAATCTGTACTCTGTTGCATACTCTTTACTCAGGCGATGTCTGCCCAACAGACAGGTCCATGTACAATGCAGAACTGATGTACATGCGCTATCTGAAGTAAACCCAAGCTCACTGTGCCACATGCTCTAGGGATATCATCATCACAACAAGAAATAGGAGGGAAATGTTGGAGGCATATATTACTAACTCACAGACTTCCCTTGCTTTGGAACAGGCTCCCAACCTACATTAAGCTGAGTCCTTAACTGACACTCTTCCAGAGGAGCCTTGATGAGTGTATGTGAAACTGAACTGTCACACCATGGATCACTTCATCAGCTCTACTACACAGAGGCCTAGGGAAGTAACCCCATGTGTCGTGATAGCTGCACACTCTGGCCATACTAATATATGCCTTCAGGCAGATAGCCTATTACCTACCTATGTGTATATATATATATATATATATATATATATATATATATATATATATATATATATATATGTGTGTGTGTGTGTGTGTGTGTGTGTAGGGGGAACACAGTATAATAAGCCAAAGACAGATGGGCAGAGATGTGTTTTAGAGGGTAACCATGACAGGGAGCCATCCAGGACTGTCCCACCCAGCACACATCCCAATGGCACAAAAGACAATGAGGTGCACATCTCACCCACTGTACATAACAACCACCAGTATCTGTAAGCATTACAGTGTATGTGGGCCATGTGCCTGCTGTACAACATGACTGTACAATGAAGTACACATATACTATCTGTAGACATGTACCTGTCACATAGGTTCATAGGTATGTAGTAGACTGTCTTCCCGAAGACATATATTAGCCTAGGCAAGTTGTGCAGCTTTCACCACCCCATTGGGTAGTCTCCCAAGCCCTAGTTCTAATAGTTAGTACCCTAAGCCCCTTTCTAGTGGGGCTGCTGATGTGATGCCTAGCGTGAATTGCCTGTATCTCATCCACTCATCAAGGTTCCAATTGAAGAGTGTCAGCGAGGGGTTCTGTCTGATGTACATTTGGACTCTGTTCCACAGTAAGGCAAGTGTCTGGGATGGTACTCTATCCCACCAGCATGTTGTATTCATTGTTGTGATGAGGTTCATATCCCTGGAGTGTGCAGTGCGACTCAGTTTTGTTATCTGTAGATGGAGCATGTTCAACAGTTATGTGTTGGACATGGCTCTGTATGTTAGGCAGAGTGTGCCTCTAAGTAGATGGTACGCAATGGAGAACAGATTTAGTTTTACCAGATGTGTTACATAACACAACTATTTGAGGGCAGTAATCCTCTTGGTGAGGTACCTCTGTGGTCTCTACAGCTGCTGGATATGCTTAGTTGAGTACATCCAAAATCGTGCATTGTACTCAATGATGGGTCTGATGACTTAAGAGTAGAAGGCCACCACAACCTCTTTTGATCCTGTTGCAAACCCTTTGTTGATTATGTGGGCCACATAGGATTTCCCAATCACTTTGACAACATGGTTGTCAAAGGAAAGATGACTATCTACTTGTGTCCACAGATCCCTTATTACCTTGTCAATTTTAAGGGGGTAACACCTATGTGGTACTTTGTGGGTACTTTGTTTTCACCAAAGGGGATTACTATGCATTCTTCCACATTGAGCTTGAGGCCATGATTCTGACACCACACATCTGTCTCATAGAGTCCCTTCTGGAGAATATTTGTGTCATCCAGGGAATCTATTATGGCAAACACTTTACAGTTCCCAGCAAACTTAGTCAACCACAACCCTCCTGTGTTGGCATGTACTTTTGAGAAGTCTATACCAAACAGGAGGGACCCCAGGACTGAACCCTGGGGGGCACCAGTTGTTACTGGTGTAGAGTCTGACATGTAGCCAGCAACTCTTAATGTGTGGGATCTATCTGTGAGCCAGTTTGCAATCCATCTTGTGATGTATGGATTCATGCCCAGGTTGATGAGTTCATCTATGATACCTGACTGGGGAATGGTGTCAAAGCCTTAGTGAGATATAGGTAGGCTGTGTGGAGCTCATTTCAATCATCTGTAGCCTGGGTAACTGTCTCAAAGAAATCCACCGAATTCAGGAGGTGTGATCTGCATCTGACAAAGCCAAACTGGGTGTGCTCAAATGTGTGAAGGTTCCCAATGTCTTTATTGTTGACTTCCATTATGATTGGCTTCATTGCCTTGCAGATCAGACTTGTCAGGTTCATAGAGCATGCCAAGGTTTTTTTGTGGCCCCACCCCTGTAGAGTGGGAAGAACATTGCTGTGCAACATTCTATGGGTACATATCCTGAGAGAGCATGTAGAGAGGGGTGTAGGTATCCTTGATGAATATGGATACATCCCCACCCTATGTGCTCTGATCCAGGTTCTGATGCTAGAAGGTATGGAATGAGTAGTATCCTGGTAGTGCTGGTGTGCTGTCTGGAGCCTTGAACTAGGTTTCTGTTACTGCACAGATATCAGTATTCTCCATACTGAGAAGTGCCTCGAGTGTGTGCATCTGGAGGCTGAGACTTCTGGCAATGAGCAGCATTTAGCTCACTTTGTGGTTATTTGTGTTGGTTATGGGGTTTGGTTTGTCCTGAGTGACCGGTGTTGCACACCTGAAGTCAACGCCTCATTGGTCCGATCTGACCATAAGCTAAGTACTCTACATATCCACATTCTGACCCCACCCCCATTAAGGAAACCATGTAAAAAAATATCTCTAAAGACAACTTCATGATTCTTAAGACAGAAATGGTGAACTTCAGACACCCATGCAGAAGGACAATACAGTTACGACTTCTGAATCCTACACAATTGCACTTTATAAGCACTTACATGAGTGCATGGATCGTGCTATCCCAAACAGAACCAAGACGCTATCCTCCAAGAAAAGGAAGCCAATCTGGTGGTCCCCTGCCATAAACAAACTGCACAACAGAAGGAAGAAACTGTTGCAAAAGAGGGTAAAACCCATGAGTGGAGGAGCTTCCTGGTCAGCCTCAGTAAGAAGCTGCGATCCCTGATAAAATCCTCCAAAGCTAGTTATGAAAACAAAATCACCACTGATTCTAAAGACAACCACAAAGCATTCTATAGCTATGTCAAGAATCACAATGGCAACACTCAGATCTGCTCTGAGTTACAGCACAATGGCACTAAATAATCAGACCCAACTGATATTGCCAACATCCTGGCAGATAGGGTCAGTGCTAACTTTACCCCCTTCTCACCCATGAAAGAGCCCATCTTTATACCGGAAGAATGCAAAGTTGCTGTAATCATGGCTGCATAGGTTAATGCCACTCTCCAAAGCCAGGAACAGAGCATTCATGGGACCAGTAACATCCCAGGCTGCATTCTACATGAACTACAGAACGAACTGGCACCACACCTAAGTAACATGTTCAATCATAGCCTCACCTCAGGCTTTGTGCCTGCTGAATGGCGCACAGCGATGGTTATCCCACTAGACAAGGGGGAAGCCACCATGGACCCCAGGAATTAGTGCCCCATTAGCCTGATGAGCCTGGCATGCAAGGCCATGGAACATATTATCATGGAACTTATAAACAAAGATATTGGTAATCTCCAAACTCTGGACCACAACCATTTTGGGTTTGTAAAATGCAGATCATGTCTCCTAAACCTGATAGACTTCTTTGAAGCAGTCACCAAAGCCGTAGACAAGGGTAAGGTGGTTCACACAGCCTATCTAGATCTTGCCAAGGCTTTCAACACCATCCCCCACTCTGGAATTATAGATAAACTCACTAAACTAGGTATAAATCCCTATGTCACAAGATGGGTTGCCAACTGGCTCACTGACGGAACCCACACTGCGAAAGTAGCAGACTCCAAGTCCGACTTCAGAACAGTGACAAGTGGAGTACCACAGGGTTCAGTCCTGTGTCCTGTCCTGTTTGGTATCTACTTCCCTGAAGTACAGGCTAACTCAGAAGGTCTTTGGTTAATGAAGTTCCCAGATGACTGCAAACTAGGAGACATAATCAAAACTGCTAACAATGTGGACATCCTACAAAAGGGCCTCACTGAGACAGATGCCTGGTGTCAAAGCCATGGCCTCAAGCTCAGTGCCAAAATGTGCATTGTCATCTCCTTTGGTAAAAACTCTGTACCCATGAACTACAACATAGGCGGTAGTATACTTAACACTGAAAGTGTGATAAGAGACCTTGGGACACAGGTGGTCAGTAGACTCTCCTTTGATAATCACATCACCACAGCAGTCAGGAAATCCTTCTACGTGGCACATTTCATCACAAAAGGTTTCTCATGCAGAAAAAAAAGAGGTCATTGTTCCCCTCGACTCATCACTCATTAGATCCATTATAGAGTACAACGCCCCTTTTGGTATTTACCTCACAAGACATCTACAACAACTGGAAAGCCCACAGAAATACCTCACAAAGAGGATTAGCGGCCTCAAATACATGCCCTACACAGACCGTCTCAAAACGCTCCAGCTTTACTCTGTCGCATATCGCCTACTCAGAGGTGATCTCTGCTTAACATACAAAGCTATGTCAAACACAGAGCTGTTGGACATGCTACACTTAAAGAAATCCCAATCTCTCCAAGCTTCGGCCCCAAAACCCGGACTGAAATACAAAAGGAGGGGGTGTATCCATTTTCATAAAGGATACCCACACCTCCAGGTTAGTGGCACAGCACGAGGCCTCTGAGACCATCCAAGTGCAACTAACAGTGGGAAAAGCTGCTTATCAGATTGTAGCCTGCTACAGATCACCTACCTTGTCTCAGGACCCTCACTCAGCATTCCTGAGAACACTGGAAAATATAAAGGTCCTACCAAACACCATGATATTAGGAGATTTCAACTACCCAAACATTGACTGGGAGAATTACTCAAGTACAAACTCCTTTGCCAAATACTTCCTGGAGTTTATAAACTCAAACGCCCTGGAACAGCTGGTCACCATGCCCACTAGAGGTGACAACATACTGGACCTGATCATCACCAACATGGGGAATCAGTGTTCCACACCAGAGGGTAAACCCCTCATTTGGTAAGATCAGATCATAAAGTAATCACACTGGGCATCCACATCCCGACCCCACCCCCAGTCAAGGAAACCACTGTGAAAAACTTTTCAAAAGCAAACTTCACACTTTTCAAGACCAAAGTGGAAAGTTTCAAAGCCTCCTTGCTACAGGATAATGCTATCCAATCCGCAGAATCCTTTACAAGTGCATTATATGAGCATCTACAGGGATGCATGGATCAAGCCATCCCGAGTAAAACCAAGACTCACTCCTCCAAAAAGAGGAAACCTGTCTGGTGGTCCTTGGCCATAAATAAGCTATACAACAGAAGGAGGAAACTACTACATGATAGAGCAAAATTCCAAAAAGGAAAGGCATCATTGATCAATATTAGCAAGAAACTACGATCCCTCATAAAATCATCCAAGGCCAGTTTCAAAAGAAATATTGCCAAAGAATCTAAAGATAACCACAAAACCTTCTTTAGCTATATCAAACATTTAGGTGGCAACTCTCAGATATGCTTTGAGCTACTGCAAAATGGCAAACAATACACTGAGCCAGATGACATTGCCAACATCCTGGCGGACAAGTTTAGAACAAACTTCACCCCCACCTGACCCTCAAAAGGGCCTGTGTCCATCCCAGAAGAATGCAGAGCCCTAGACATCATGGACATGCAGGTAAAAACAGCCCTCTCCAAAGCTAAGAACACAGCATCAATGGGACCAGATGGTGTCCCAGCTGCATCTTACATGAGCTCAAAAAGGAACTAAACCCTCACCTAAATTCACTGTTCAGACTCAGCCTTACCACAGGCTATGTACCCAAAAAATGGTGTACAGCAACAGTCATCCCACTCCACAAAGGTGGTGCCACAACAGAACCTGGGAACTATTGCCCTATAAGCCTGACCAGCCTGGTCTGCAAAGCTATGGAGCGAATTATCATGGAACTCATAAACAGAGACATTGGGAACCTCCAGACACTGGACCCTACCCAGTTTAGTTTTGTTAAAGGCAGATCCTGCCTCCTAAACCTAGTTGACTTCTTTGAAACAGTTACCAAGGCCATAGATGAAGGGAAGGTAGTCCACACAGCCTACCTGGACCTCACTAAGGCCTTCAACACCATTCCCCACTCCGGCATCATAGACAAGCTTATCAGCTTGAACATTAACCCCTATATCACGAGATGGGTGGCCAACAGGCTCACAGATAGAACACACATGGTCAGAGTTGCGGGTGCCATGTCCGACTCTAAACCAGTCACAAGTGGCATCACACAGGTCTCGGTCCTGGAACCCCTCCTGTTCAGTATATACTTCTCTGAGGTACAGGCAAGCATGGGAGGACTATGGCTGACCAAGTTCACAGATGACTGCAAACTGGGGGCCATAATCGACTCTCTGGCTGACACAGACATCCTCCAGAAGGGTCTTACAGAGACAGATACCTGGTGTCAAAACCATGGCCTCAAGCTGAATGCCAAAAAATGTATAGTCACCCCCTTTGGAAAAAACAAAGTACCCACAAATTACCACATAGGTGGTTATCCACTAGGTACAGAAAATGTAATTAGGGACCTGGGGACCCAGGTAGATAGTAACCTCTCCTTTGATAATCACATTGCCAAAGTGTTAGATATTCATTCTATGTAGCCCACCTAATCACAAAAGGGTTCACCTGTAGATCAAGAGAGGCCATTGTGCTCCTCTACTCATTACCCATTAGGCCCATAATAGAGTGCAATGCCCCATTTGGTATGTACCTTAATTGGCACATGCAACAGCTGGTAAGACCACAGAAGTACCTCACCAAGAAGATCATGGGCCTCAAAGAGATGCCCAATGCAGCTCGACTAAAGAAACTCCAGCTTTACTTGGTTGCTTACTGCCTTCTCAGAGGTGATCTATGCCTGATGTATAAGGCCATGTCCAACCCGGAATTAATGGACATGCTCCACCTCAAGAAAAACAAATCTCTTAGAGCCACACACTCCAATGAATTAAACCTCAGCAAAGCAATAAACAGGACGTGCTGGAGGGATAGATTCCTGTCCCAGAGACTTCCCTCGCTCTGGAATAGAATCCCAGTTGATGTTAGGCAGAGCCCCTCGCAGACTCTCTTCAAGAGGAATCTTGACGAGTGGATGGAAAATTGTAAATTTACCCTTGGGATCACTTCAGTGGCCCTGCTAGACAGCGGCCAAGGAAACTAATTTAAAAGGGAGGCAAAAACCAACACATTTTGACTAGGCTTATAAATACCCTTGGCCAGATAGCCTAGTACCTACCTATGAACCTATGAACCTACACACTCTAGGGACCTAAACCTTGTCACCACAATAAACAGAACATGCTGGAGGGATAGATTCATGTCCCAGACACTTCACATACTCCAGAATAAACTACCTATCTATATCAAACAAAGCTCCTCATTAGCACTCTTCAAGAAAAATCTTGATGATTGGATGGGAAATAGGAAATTCACCCTGGGGATCACTTCTGTGTCTCTGCTCGACAGTGGCACAGGAAAATAAATTTCTTGGGTGGCAAAAGCCAGGGTACCTTTTTGGCTGGGCTTGTATAGGCCCCAGGGCCGATAGCCTAGTACCTACCTATGAACCTATGAACCTTTGAGCCTTGCCTAAAAAAGGTAATATGGGGACAGCAAGAGTCTTGGCCGGTATTCAGAAGCATAGGGGCAACAGGTACAAACCATCTGTAGTGAAGCAATAAGGCTTGTCTATCATGTCATCACAGGCAGACAGAGACTGGATCCCCTTTGAATGACACCAGAAGCTCAGCCAACTGTTGAAGTTTATCATCTTTCTGTTATATTGCAGTATCATGTAGGTGAAGGTAAGATGCTACTCAAGGTTTGACCCTGTGTGTGCCAGCATGTGGTGTATCAACCCATATATGATATAGCCATGGCCTATGCATACAATACACTCACAATACACCTAGTATGATAAGCCTGCTGAGGTTAGCAAATGTGAAAAAAACCTTTGTGCAGACTGTCAGCAAGTAATGTCTGTATTGCACCCTGTAACTTCATATTGCTTGCTGAAGTGTAAAGACGTACTTAGTTTGGATTAAGAACAGCACTTGCCAACTGTGTGTGTGCGTGTGTGTGTGTGTGTATGTGTGTGTGTGTGTGTGTGTGTGTGTGTGTGTGTGTATCTGTCTCTCCCTGGGGAGAGAGCAACCTTTTTGGAGACTACTCACACCCCTAAAAAGTGGTATACTCATCTTTGTCGTCTCATGATGTCACCATCCTACAAATATACCTATGGAAAGATAAAATCCCAGTAATGTGTATAGCGCATTGTGTAAATGTGTACTGCTGTAGTATCATAATGTAGTTAGATAGGGGTTTGATTCCTGCATTTGCTAACTGTGTGTGCGTGTGTCTCCCTCGGAAGGAGCAACCTTTTTGGAGACTACTCACACACCTTAAAAGTGGTATACTCATCTTTGTCAAGTCTGATGATGTCACCATCCTACAATTATACCTGTGGAAAGGTGAAATCCCAGTAATGTGTATAGTGTGTCTTGTAAATGCATACTGCTGTAATATCATAATGTAGTTAGGTAGGGGTTCGAATCCTGTACTTACCAACTGTGTGTGTGTGTGTGTGTGTGTGTGTGTGTGTGTGTGTGTGTGTGTGTGTGCACCCCCTTGGGGAGGAGCAGCCTTTCTGGAGACTACTCAAACACCTTAAAAGTGGTATACTCATATTTGTCAAGTCTCGTGATGTCACCATCCTACAAATATACCTGTGGAAAAATGAACTACCAATAATGTGTACATCATGTCTTGTAAATGTGTACTGCTGTAATATCATAATGTAATTAGGTAGGGTTTGAATCCTGCACTTGTTAAGTGAGTGTGTGTGTTTCACTGGGGAGGAACAACCATTCTGGAGACTACTCAAACACCTTAACAGTGATATACTCATCTTTGTCAAGTCTGTTGATGTCACCATCCTACAAATATACCTGTAGAAAGGTGAAATCCCAGTACTGTGTGTAGCATGTCGTGTAAATGTGTACTGCTATAATGTCATAATGTAATTAGGTAGGGGTTTGAGTTCTGCATTTGCCAACTGTGTGCATCCCTGGGAAGGAGCAACCTTTTTGGAGACTACTCACACCCCTTAAAAGTGGTATACTCATCTTTGTCAAGTCTCATGATGTCACCATCCTACAAATATACCTGTGGAAAGGTGAAATCTCAGTAATGTGTATAGCACATTGTGGAAGTGCATACTGTTGTCGTATCATAATGTAGTAAGGAAAGAGTTTGAATCTCACACTTGCTGACTGTGTGTGTGTGTGCTCCAGGTGTGTGACACTGTTGGCCAATGTAGAGTGGGATTTGATTTTTCTAGTGTATGACATCTCACAATGACAACTGTATGTGCATTACACATGTAAGGTAGCTGAGGGAAAATCCATATACATACATGTGACCTCAAGTATTTCATAGGTGGGTACTCTGCTTTCTCCATGAATGCATCTGTTATCTTTGCCAGACCGTGCTGGCACTTTCCAGACCTTAGGTCACTTCTGTATGCTTGGGACAAGCGTAGCCACTGCAGTGATCCCTGGGCTACATCTTCCGTTTCACATCCACTCATCACGGATTCTATTGAAGAGTGTGAGTGAGGGTTTATGCTTGAGGTATATTTGAAACCTCTTCCAAAGCAAGCAAAGTCTGGCAAAGATGACTAATCATTATAGGTGTGCAACAACCTCTGTGGATCTGCATGCAAACCCTTTATTGCTTATGTGCTCCACAGAGAGATTTCCAAAACCCTTTGGTAATGTGATTATCAAAGGAGAGATGACTTAACACATGGCTCTATGTATACATTAGTACCTGTTCCACATTTTGGGGGCTAGTACCTATGTGGTACTCTGGGGATACTTTGTTTTCTAAAAGTGGATAGCTATGCTTTCTTTGGCTTATAGCTTTACAGCATGAGTTTGACACCAGGTATCTGTCTGTATGATACTCTTTTGGATGATGTGTGTGTCATCTGGAGAATAAAGTATAGCCCACAGTATGCATTGTCATCAAACATGGGCAGACATATCCCTACCATGTTTGCTTGTACCTACGAAAGCTATATGCCAAACAGGAGTGGTCCCAGGACTGAGTGCAGGTGAATACCACTTGTTACTGGCATAAAATAGTACATGGAGGCTGCAAATGTTACTGTGTGTCCTACATCTGAGTGCCAGTTGTCAAGCCATCATCTAACAATCGTTTATGGTCAGTCTGTTGAGGTTATGTATAATACCAGTATGTGGGATGGGTATGAATTTCTGGTGAGCTATAGCTTGGCTGTGTTGACCTCCCCTCCCTCACCTATAGCCTTGTTGACTGGCCTGAAGTCTACTAGGTGTAGGAGTCATGATTTGGCCTTTAAAGAATCTAAGTGGGTATGGTGCAGTGTTTGCAGGTTCATAATGTCTCTGTTAATGACTTCCATAATGCTGTGCTCCATAGCCTTCCAGATAACATTGGTCTGGCTTATAGGGTGAGATTTTCCAGGACATGTTGTAGTTCTACCCTTAATCAATTTATGTTAACATTTGCACTGGGTGTGACGAGGGTGGACAGATTTAAGAATAAGTATATTAGAGGGTCAGGCCAGGTTTGAAGGTTGGTAGACCATACCAGATAGGCAGGATTAAGTTGGTTTGTACATGTGCTGAGGAGGGATGCAGAGTATATTGTGAAACAGATGCTAAGGATGAAGCCGCCAGGTAACAGGAAAAGATGAATGCCTAACATGAGGTTTATGGCTGTGGTGAGAGAGGACATGCAGGTGGATGGTGTGATAGCGCAAGATGCAGAGGGCAGGAAGAAATGATGTACTGTGGCAACTCCTAATGGGAGCATTCAAAAGGAGAAGAAGAAGAAGACATTGTAGCTCAACCCTTGTGGACTGTGAACACCATTACCGTGTGTCATTCCACAAGTATGTAACCTGTACAGAGGCTGCATCTGGACAGAGCGTTCAGGTGAGTGGTGACTTCATATGTCAGGTTGTGTATGACACAGCCAGGGACACTGTCCAGTACCATTGCCACTGTGGTGTGTACTTTGTTAAAGAGACATTTTAACTAGAGTGTCTGTGAATCATCAGGTTTTTCTTCAGGTCTGGAAATGTGGCCTTTGTGTAATGACAGGGTGGTGAAATCTGCATTCAAACTGTCTGACAAGCAATTGGCAATGACAGTCAGATAAGTGTACTTTGTGACCATTTACATAAACTGTGACCCGATCTGAGATTTCCCCTGTAGATTATGAACAACACTGAAGAAAGCTTTAGTGTTGCCTTTGGAATCCTTGCCATTTTGTATTTTGAAGCTTGCCTTGTATGTTTATTGAGGGATTGTATTTTCCCAATGATACTGACCAGAGAGGTTATCCCTTCTTGGTATGTAACTCTTTTTTGGTACAACTTCACAACTTCTATTATATATTTAGTTTATGGCAGTGGTCCATGAGACTAACGCACGTTTACTGTATAAGTGAGAATTTCTTGTGTTTGTGATAGCACTGTCCATGCAACCCTGTAGATGAACAGTGTGCATTAATAAAGGATTATTCAGCTGGGACAGTGTTAACCTTAGTAATGCAAACCAATGACAGATAGCAGCAACAGCATCATCCACAGCACAGTGTCAACCCGTGTCATACACATACGTGTACTCAAGTTCCAAAATATGTGTAGTGCAATGCATACTGGCCACAAATAGAAAGTACGGTGTTAACACTGGCCAATACAGGGCATGTCACCCTGCCCATGTGTCCAATATGCACGTACATACAGACAGTGCACCTCCACCATGTTCACAAATGTACACCTGCAGACCTGTGCTGCACACACCCCACACTTACTGTCCACTGTATGACACATGCTGACACAACTACACACATCAGCCAAGTGGCACATGGGCAAACAAAACACAATTGGAATAAACACTGGTGGAAACAATACAACATTGCTAATTACAGCTTTAATGCATCATGCCTGCTCAGCTACACCTTCAAGGACATCATTACACTTTACTGCTGACAACATGCTACACATTCAACCATTACTATACTTTATTAAAGTCACCCTGTGCATCAGCACCATGATAGCCTGTTCCTGCATCAATGTTACAGATGCCAGGAGGTGGCACAGGTTTCATCATATGCACAGGGTATGTTGTTGGTTTGCCAAAGGCCTACACTGAGCCATACAATCAACATGTGTGTGTGAGTGTGTGTGTGTGAGGGCCATGAATACTGTTATGGGGCAATGTTGATGCAATGTGTGCGGGTATGTGTTTGCCCTAGGTTTCTGGTTTATGTGTGTTTGTCTGCATGCACACAGTTCCACCATGTGGCTGCCATATACAGAGATTTGTGAGACAGCTACAGACTGTACCTGGTAGGCTTTACAGATCACCATCTCTGGCCATGGATACGGAACCTGTGCCTGGCAGGGGTGCTACAGACAGTATCAGGTACTAATCCAGACTGGGTACTATCCAAAGAGGTTGACATATGTCCACTGGATCCAGGTCCCTGCTGGGACTGGCCAGAGCCACGTGCACGTGGTCTTCTAGCATGGTCTATGGACAGCCCCCCCAACATTGCTGGGGCTGGTACTGGCACTATGGGAGTGGCTGTGACTTGCTAGATGTCCACGGCGACCGCCAGCTGCTGATGTTGCTGGCATACATCCACGCCCATGTCTCAACTGTCCCGCACTGTCCTGACACATGGACATGATATTGTGGAGGACATCCAATGTCTCACCCCAACGTCTATCAATGACCTCAGTGTAATTATGTATAGCACCTGCTAGGTCACAGATATTGTCATTTACAGAGGTGTTATGAGCCCTCTGTGCCCGTAGTCCCTGTCTGTTGCACTGCTCCATTTGTGTCTGTGCCTCCATGACAGCCTGGAACATGCGCGTGGTAGAAAGAAGTGTGGCACGTCTGCCAGGGGCATGATGACCAGCAGTGCTCTGATGAGAACCCCTGGTCATCTGCCTATGTGGTACAATTCCAGACATCTGGCTATGGCTGCTGTGTCCTGATACATGTGCCATAGATACCACACTGTCCTGGCCAGTGCCAACCGTACACTGTCCCTCAGCTAAGGGCAATGGTGATGATGGATGTACAGGCAGTATGACTGTGTGCATGGATGGGGTGGAGACTTGTGTACTGTCAATTGGTGGCCCAACAACAGACCCTGACAAACCTGCCTGTGCTTCAACACACCTATCCTCATGATCACTGTCTGTCTCAGTGACATCAGGTTCCCTGCAGTACTGAACCAGCCCCACCTCGGCACCTGTGAGAGGAAAACAGGAATTACACTTTAAGACCTGAACATAATGTCAGACCACATGCACACATGCACACATGCGCACATGCACACATGCACACATGCACATATGCACACATGCACACATGCACACATGCACACACACAAAAATACACTCCTCCCTAAAGCAGACACACACAACACCAGCAATCTCAGAACATACACAATAGCAGGTGATGGTGGGGTACAGTATCACAAGCAAAACAGTCATATCACACATGTCAGCATGCAGGACATGTGTTGCTCAACAGCATGCAGTGCAAGTGTAGACAGTCCTTGTTACTAATAGTATACATGGTTTTGATGCATGTGTTTTGTTATTAGGTGATGGGCCTCCCCCCTGGAACACAATGCATACATGGACACAACATTGCTGTGCAGGTATTCAAAACTCTGTAATGTACTGTGCACCATAACAAACAGGTGTACATACCGTGGCTGGATGTGTATCTGTGTGTCAGATAGGTATCCAATCCTGATTACAGCCTCTGTGTCTTTAGCAAATAATTGTAGACACAGTTTTAGCACATGCATGATGAGTATTCACACAACATCACCAGTGGTGCATGGATAATTGATGGAATACCATTCGGCCACATACCCAATGTATGGTACTTATGGTGAGTGTAGATCATATTGTGGACATGCCAGTGTCATGAATGACATGGCATACTAAAACACAACTGCATATTTAAACACTACACATACCCAATGTGTGTCATATGACCTAGCCAATCAATAGCATCACAAGACATATATGTGTCAGTTGTGCAAATGGTGATTGGTATGCATATTGTTTAGAGGTGCATATGTGTGCACACACGCAACATTAAGGTGTATAGCAATGAAAGCTATGTGTAGTATTGTGGTTACAATAACTGGATGGGGTATAGTACCATAGGCCATCATCATGAAGCATAATGTAGTCACTCAAGGCTACAAATGTTTCCCAAACCAGCACTACTCATGCCGTACCGGAATTGTACTACCTTGGATACATTCACCATTTCACAACCAGTTGTTACATGAGTTTGTAAGGAGGCCAATAAGGAGCATTCCCTGACATGAATGTGTAGTGTATTGCAGAGTGTTTAAATGCCCCATGATAGGCCTCTACCCCTCAGGTATATTATGTGTAATGTGTGGATGAGATTTTGGATACTGGAGTGTGTCTTTACAGAGGGGTTGGGAATCCTTTATGTGTAGCATGTTAAAATGCTTTGTGTATGACATAGATGTGTATGTTATGTCCATGTTGAGTATCAGCTGTGCCTATCACATTTGTTTGAGATGGTCTGGGTATTGCATGTGTTGGAGGCAGCTAATCACATTAGTGAAATGTGCGTGGTCTTACACCAAACATGCACAGCATGCATTATGGGTAGATGTGTTACATGTGTACATGGCTTACACCTTAACTATGACATACACTTTTTATTTACAATAATAAATGTAGAACACACTCATCAGCACCTGTCTGCTGCCTTAAAGTCACCCCAGAGGGACCTACATAGAGATGAGACAGTTTGTCAATGGCCACAACCGTGGCATTGCTACTGTGTGTCTGCAATCTTACAGTACAACAACAGTTTACATTCACAGGGCTACAGATTATGTTCCAAATGATCAGTATTGCACAACAACAGGCTCCACATATTTTAACGACACATTCCACAGCTCACATATGCATGATCTACCAATACAGATAACAGTAGTCTACAGATATGCCACGTTACCTGCATGCTCCATGTGTGCTTGCTGGGTGGCTCCAACCTCCATCATGGTGTATGTCTGCTGCTGTTGTTGTTGGGCAGGTGCCACCAGGCTCAGGAACAGCTCATCCACTCTGGTGAGGGGGGATGGATATTAACACCACCTCCTGTTGCAAGCTGTTGTCTCCACACATCAGCAGCATGCTGACGGACATGTCTGAGAAGATCACTGCAGTGGTGGTGTACCTGCTCATATGTCTGGTTATGCAGGCCTACTTCATTTACCCTGTGGACAACATCTTGCCACATTGCAGTATGCTCCTGCTGGTCCTGGCTGGTTCGTGAGAACATGAGACTGCAGTGCTGAAGCATACTGGTAGTAATTATGTCATCTAAAGCACTACTGTAAGTGGGGTTCCTTTGATGTGCCATGATCCCTGGAAGACATAAGTACGAAAATATGTCTGAGCAGGTCATATGGCACATTTAACATTATACAGTACAGATATCACTGAACTGCCATATATAGCAACCTGCTAGCTAACCGAGAGTGAAACACTTTAACTGCCACTTATCACTGCTCACCCCACAACTGCTTGGAAGTGCCTGGCTCACTCTCAATCTAATGAACCATGTTCTGCACAGCAACAAAATAAAATCACTATATAAGACTATATAAGAGTACCTGGCACACTGTATGCAACATGATGCACCACCTAGCCACAGCAGATATACATCAAGCTGATGTGTAAAGAAATATATTATCCATCACAATGAGTGTAAGGTCCAGTAAATGTATTACTATTATACCACACAACTTGTTAATTGCAAACCCGTGTCCAAAATATGTGCACAATTGGCAATATAGTTTGCATACTGCTGTAGTACACTATGAGTGTTGCTAGATACACAGTTATATGTTTTACCACACATATGTCAAAGGACATGTTACAGACATACCCTCACACACATCAGACATAATTACAGGACACAAAGGTATGACAACCCAGATAAGCTTTCAGTGTGTACTATACAGTACTGTGTGTCAGTACTTACACAACCTTAATCTGGAGAAATGTAATCTGTGATGAATACAGGGACCACACAAAACAGTGGATGCAAGCAATGTAGACATACACCTTACTTTGCTGTACAGGCCCAGAGCTTCAAGTAGTACTACAGTACACACAGGATTTGGATTCAACATCAGTACCAGTCAATAATCATAGATGTAGTGCTTTAGCCTCCAATGACACACCCTAGTTAAAACCAAGGGACTTAATCACATTGTATGCAATAGCACTTTTTCTGCCTAGCAACAGAATACACAGCTTTTGCTAGGATCAAAGCAAGGACCCTTAATACTATGACATAAACAGTTTCCCACTAAGCTATCCCACAGATACATATCTTTGACATATTCACAAACACACTGACCATCGCAGTCAGTTAACAGTACAGATAATCTATTGCAACAACTAGATGTAGGTGTGTATGAGTATATATAACATATATATATATATATATTTATACATATACACATCCATCGGTGTACATATACATATATATGTAGGCACATATACATTTCACCTTTCATAGTGAGAATATCAATTATACAAAGGATGTGAGGTGTACAGTAATGTAATAAAATTGCACAGTCTTGCGATAAATGCATTGAAGGTGTTCACAGCCCAGGTAGCTTTAGCAGGCCTCACTGGCTTCAACATTGCAAACTGAACAAACCACCTACAGTGTTTAACCACCACATGTCATATACCAGCACTGTATGATGTCTTGTTTGTCACACACTAAAACCTACAAACAAATATGCACATACTAACCTTCACCAACATATATATCTCCACCCTTCACAAACAGTTGCAATATGTCCCCTGCTCCATGCACATATACAGATGTGAATATATATGACACATATATATTTATCCGTATGTGTGTGGCATACACACACACAAGGTCCACACTGTTGTCCCTGGCCCTCACAGCTGAACTGTTGGGCCTTGCTGCAACACAAACAGGTGTCACATATGAACACACACACTAACATTAGGGGGGGTATATATGGTTACAAATGCTAGATAAGCATACTAGACTGGTTCAGCAGTTGCCAATTCTAAGCTACACTTTAATATGACTAGCATTCATGTGTTGTTCTGTCACACCCTTGTTTATATAATGTCAGCGCTAATCCCCTCAACAGCCATTGGCCACACTACTGTACAGAACACAGATAACATGGATCAGATCTTTGACATTTAATGCTGAGTTACACATTTCATAGGTATGTCCCACTGCCCAGAGGTACACACCGTATTGTCCATAGCAGTAGTTAAGCAGAACATCTATGCATAAATAAGTACTGCTGCCACATATGAATGATTCACATTATGTAGACTGTTCTTCAATAAAATCTACTACATGCCAGTAAATACACGTGTCACATACCTTTCCTTTGTATGATTTGGTAATATTTCTTTTTCCTTTTCTCTGTTTCTCTCTCTCTCTGTCTCTCTCTCTCTGTCAGTCTCTGCAATAGACTGACTGAGTTTCTTGGCAGAGATTGCAGCCTGCTTTTGTAGGTATTTGCACATGAGCATGTGATGGCCTCTGCACCAATTAGTGGCCACCACTTGCTAATTGCATGTAGCCTGCTGTGTAGTAATTGCAGTAATCACTGTCATAGCAACCCAGTACTATAAATTGCTAACTCAGGTAGGCGTGGCCCTTTCAGCTTTCCAAGATGGAGATAATCCTTGCTTGCTGTGGACATCATTGTTTAAGACAGAAGGTTGGTATAGTTCTTATATCAGAAGCCAGGGGTGTAGCCAGAGATTTACATTTTGTACTCAGACATAATGTTGCTGCTTCCAGTACCCACCTGTCAGTGTAGAAATGTACTCACCCCTCAAAATGGTACCCCAAGATACATGGAAAAAATGTACTTTCTTTTCAACATTTACAATTAACTGCCATACAAAGCTAGTTATTGAGATGTATTCCTTTGGCACAAGAATTGTTTGTGAACTGCTATACTGTGAATATTCATTTACTCAGTTCTAAACAGTTTGTGCTTTTTTAGTGTTGACATTAGCACAAGCTGCTCAGAAAAACTGGACACATTTCATTAAAGTGAGTATGCTTACCTACATCCTTGGTAGACCCTGCACACACAGGTATATTCTACATTTGGGTAGGGGTGCAGAAGTACAGAGAGAGTAAGTATTATTGTGTGGATTTTATCTTGCTGGAATTACAGGGTTGCTGTGTACATGTTACTTTATCAAGGCAAGTAGTCTGTCTGCGTAACTCCCAACTGTGGACCTATCCACATGGTAGCCAGAGAATAGCTTGTTATTTTTTGTCTGTGCATCACACAGATCTTTTCAGCAATAGAGCAATGGCATTGTTACAGTTGGTTGCTACCGGTACATGGTTACATCCATTTGTATTTCAGTGTTGTATTCCTACATAAGGGTATGCTTCCGAAACTCCTTCCAAAACTATTTGCACAGTGTGTAACAGCAGAAAGGCTGGTATGCCTCTGTGTTTCTGCCTCTGCCAGACCTCTCAAACACTTAAGTACATATTTGAACAGACTCAGGGAAAAGTAAAGAAATATTCAGGGACACCTTTAAAATGTTAGTGCCATTAAGTTGAAACATTGAGAGAATCAGAGCATATGAATTAATACACCTTTTCTGAAGTAAAATAAGTGTCTAACTCTTAATTATTGTCATTATTCATTAAGCGTAATCCCCCCCCCCCTTTCTGGCCAAAGTCAGTGTTTTAGGAGGGATTCAGAAGGACAAAGCTAAAATTTGTGTCAAAATTAGGGACAGTTGGGAGGTATGGCCGCTGCCCTAAACAGATATGCCAGTGTTTGTCCTGCTGTGATACTATGTGGGGTTGTAAAGTGATGGTGTAATATTATTTCCTGCTAGAATGGCTGCTTCTTTTATCACAGTCATGTAATGTAATCCCACAACAACTGTTGGTAAAGATCCACAGAACAAGTTTTGTGGTATGTCATTCCTAATTTTCCTTTACATTCACTCATTCTGATGCATAATATATTTATTTCTGCACCAACTTGTATATCTACCATGGCTTAGTGGTACTTCATGTTGTGTAGTGTGTACAAGGTCCAGGGTTCGAGACTGACAGAGGTGTTTTATTTTGCTCCTGTGCAGAACAAGGGCCCTCACATACAGAGTGACTAAGGCACTTTTAAACAGTTATAAGCGGGTTTGCGTGGGTTTGTGCGATGCTTAGCAATGCTTAGCTAAGCGCAAAAAAAGCACACACTCACGCAAACCCACTAACAACTGCTTAATAGTGCTTACACCTGCTAACCCCCGCGCTCATTTCTTTGAAAGAAAAGAAAAATGGGGAGATAGGAAAGTGGTAAAAAAGGGGCACATAGAGGGAAAGACAGTATGGAAAGTAGCTTGAGATGTGCAGGACAGGTGTAGGGAAGGTCCATATCTGCCTATTTCTTTAACAGCAACAACTGTGCATATGGAATAAATTTGGAAGTAGATATGAAACCTTCAACCCCTGAGAGAGGGGTGAGGACAACAAAATATGTTGTAATACCAATTAAATTACATTTTATGTGTCCAGTGGACATGTGTGCAAAATGGGCAGCTATGTATGGGGCGTAATTTTTTTGGGGAGCAGATTGCCTTTTTTTTTTTCAGGTGAGAGTGGAATGTGGGGTAGGGGAAGTAGGTATATTTGGAGAGGTAGGTTGGGGAGGTAAACAGACAAGACAAACAAGACACATACAGGGGCAGTATATGACACATGTGGTGACCTTTGACGGGGAGGGATGTTTGGAAATCGGAAAGCCCATAAGCCCACAGATGTAAACAGTGGGACTGAGGTCCCCACCCATGGGCAGTCACCACTGCACTTTCACAGCCCAGATGGCGGCTGTGCTGGGGGCTGTGTTGGAGGGGCAGGCTGACCCGGGAGTTGCACCACTCGTGCCTCAAGCTGGCGTAGAGGTTCTGCAACAGAATGTTCAATCTCTCTACACACCACAGCCCGGACCGTTCGAAGGGTGATAGGTGGCCCTTCTCCACACACACTTGCATGGGGGGGCTGAGCCCCATCCCCTGCAGCACTTCCACACAAAGGTGGCATACGGCCAACAGAGGAGGAGGTCCCAGGCTGGGCACCAGACCTGCTGGTGCCAGGTGCCATGGCCAGCTGAGGTGGGACAGGTGGGTCCGCTGGGACCGGCCTTCCCATACGAACTATGTTTTGGAGGGTTTAATAAAGATATAGGTTAGTAAAAGTCAACAGCATTCCCAATTAGTTATAACAGCATGCAGAAATATTCCCATTAACCCAACACACCAGATTTTTAACAGTTGAAAAGCAAGCATAACACATGCATATATAGAACAATAGTGGACATTACAACAGCATGCAGGTTGAATTGATGGCAACAGGCCACCAATATTATGGTATTTTAACAGGGCACATGCATAGAAATAAATGCAAATATTTATAAACCAATAGGATATATGTCCCAACAAATGTTTTGAGATTAGACATACCGATTGAGGTGTGGAATTGCATTTTTTATGCACATACAGTAGGGTGGAAAAGGATAGCTCAATTAACAACTTATATATCCTTCTAGTTTTCACTACATTCCTATTAACTGCAGTTATATGTCCCTTACATGTATTATTACACTACCAAATGTCCTTATATTGTGCAATTGGATTTTGCTAAATCATTATATACATGAGCTGTATCTGGCATACAAACTGTCCAGGATGCAGATGTTACTGCTACATATTTTGAGAGTTGCTCAGACACACTACTGCTAAGATGGTACACTGACAGCTCTACTTTCATATAATTATCTAGATATGTCCAGGTGAAAGTATCAGTTATATGTTAACAGCTACCTACATTTCTGGCAGCACACTGACATTTCTGGGGAACACAATACCAAGCTACTCATGTGCAAGATTAACCTGTACATGCTGGGCATGAACCAACAGTTGAGGGCTGTAAATATGCATAAAAGCTACTGGCACTCCCTTCATCCATGTTATATGGGCCTACCCAAGTGTGGGTTAACACTGCTTAATACAACAGTACTATTTGTAAAATGCAACAGTACAACAACATATCAAAGAAAGTGACACAGACGCACTCCAGGAATTATACATTTATTAAAGGATTACTACACCTTTATTTATTGGGTTAAAACACTTTTTGAAGGCTCTCTCATTTATTTTATATAACAGTACATGTAGAATAATTACTAACCTGCCTGATGATGCAGCCTTTGCAACCTATCTTCATGGGCTTGCTGATTCATAGCCTGGACATCTGCAGCTGTGAAGTAAATGCAGTGATATTGAGACATACCTATCCATAGTATAGACAAGCATAGCAATTCTTAACTACTTAATACAATGGCTACTTACTCAGTACTGGGGCATTAGCATTGCATGGACTCCTGGATCCACTGGTCCAGTTGATCCTCCTTACATCGCTTCAGATCAGAATAATGGTGCCTGACCTGCTCACCAGTCCGAGGAATGCCAGTGGCACTGGTAAGATCACAAACTAGACTGTTCCAGGCCTCCGTTTTATATTGGGTGCCCTGGTACTGGCCCCGCAGGAGTCTTTCCTCATGATTGTGGACAAGGAGCCAAACTATTACTTTGGTCTCCTCAATGCCCCAGCGTTGCACTCAAAATTGAGTGCCTTCTCCAACACCGGCCATGCTGACTACAGAGGGGAGCTACAACCAGTCATGGCAAGTATTCCCACCTGTGCAGCTTAAATATGCCTCATTTCCCACACTTATTTGTGATTGGACAGTTTCGAAAAAACTCAGCTGTAGGCACACCTGCTTAGCTGATGTTGGCAATGTATAATATTCCTTTGATAGATATGTGTCTGTTGAAAGTGCATGGTTATGAAATGCTGTTATGGCTTAGTGGTTATGTACTGTGACTGTAGTGCACAGTATCCTGAATTCGAATCCTGTCACTGCTTTTTATTTTCCTACTGGCCAGACCTGAATGGTTAAGGTACAGTAAAGGAGGTGTGGCTGTGTTTAGCTGACTTTGCTCAACTTTGCCCGCCTTTGCCCAACGTTGCTCGACGCCGCTCGACGTTGCCCAAAGTTGCCCAACGTTGCGCTAGTTAGCATGCGCAAATACATTGCATGTGTTAATGCGGTGCTCAGCTATGAGAAACTGGTTTTAAATATGCTAAATACTGCTAAAATGTGCTTAGCAGTGCTTTATATTGCTTAAAATAAGTTTCTCATGCCTCAGAATGCATAACCATTTCACCATCATATATATATATATATCTATATATATATATATATATATATATATATATATATATATATATATATATATATATATATATAAAACAGAAACCTCCTTGAAGACCAAATCCCAGCAAAAAGTAAATGCAAGTAAACCAAAAACCCAGGTTGGAAGAAGCCAAAATGTACGTACTGCAGATCTTCGCACTATCAAAAATATGTCTCTACGTATTCCTAAGAAGGAAACGCCAAATGCTGATAGTCTTATAAAATTGTAGTGCAAATACTCACAGAACCATGCACTAAATCAATGAAAAACAATTCTGCTGTACCAAGAAACAAATGTTCAAAGTTGTTCTAGTCTTGCAATCAGTAATGTTCAAAACCATTCGGTCAAGTAGTAAATCCACAGTTTATTGTAAAGCTTTCACGACATGTAACTGCCGCTTCATCAGACAAACAGTAAAAAACTGAGAGCAGGAAGTTTAAATACAGGATATCCTGCTCTTCAGCCAATGACAATGACCTTAGGAGGCGTGTTTCCTGCTGTCATTAAATCACATATTAACTAAAAGTGACACCACCACTATAATTCAATGCAACAGGCCTACAAAATCACAAAGTCTTTTCATAAAAACATTGCAGAATCAATGACACCTACTATAAACATATATATATCTAAAAGGACATAAAACATATCTAAAAACATGTATGTATTTATATAAAGTATACCTAGCCAAAAACTACAGGCTAATTCAAGAAGTACCTAACCTAACATACTCCTACCACAAGACCAAACTTTTTGTTATTATTAATTTTATCTTTATTATTGATTTTTATCTCGATATCAGCCTTAAGGGCATATACCAGGCTGATACGAGAAAGCTGGCTAAACTAAGCAGAACAGTTGCAGTTGCTGCTAATGATCACCAAATAACCAAATTCCTGGGCAAGTAAATAAAACCAATTGACTGAAGAGCCCATGGATGAAAAAATGGTTCAAATAGCCACATATAGAAAGATAGAGACCAACTATTTAAGCCTTCTGCCTTTAAGGTGAGGTTTTATAGATAAAACCTCATTTAGTCCCTTTCCTTCTATGTGAGGAAAACCAACCGAACCCTTCGCGAACGTATACGCGATCATGAGTATTGTCTAAGAAGACAGCAGGACTGTAGCTCATTGGCCAAACATACGTTGACCACAGGAGATTCCCATACTTTTTTATATCAGGTCATTCAAGTATTAGACACAAATTTGAGAGGGGGTAACATTATAAATCTAACCGAACAAGCAGAACTAGGTTGGATCTGTAGATTAGCGGCCCATAGAGGCAAGGGACTAAATGAGGTTTTATCTATAAAACCTCACCTTAAAGGCAGAAGGCTTAAATAGTTGGTCTCTATCTTTCTATATGTGGCTATTTGAACCATTTTTTCATTCATGGGCTCTTCAGTCAATTGGTTTTATTTACTTGCCCAGGAATTTGGTTATTTGGTGATCATTAGCAGCAACTGCAACTGTTCTGCTTAGTTTAGCCAGCTTTCTCGTATCAGCCTGGTATATGCCCTTAAGGCTGATATCGAGATAAAAATCAATAATAAAGATAAAATTAATAATAACAAAAAGTTTGGTCTTGTGGTAGGAGTATGTTAGGTTAGGTACTTCTTGAATTAGCCTGTAGTTTTTGGCTAGGTATACTTTATATAAATACATACATGTTTTTAGATATGTTTTATGTCCTTTTAGATATATATATGTTTATAGTAGGTGTCATTGATTCTGCAATGTTTTTATGAAAAGACTTTGTGATTTTGTAGGCCTGTTGCATTGAATTATAGTGGTGGTGTCACTTTTAGTTAATATGTGATTTAATGACAGCAGGAAACACGCCTCCTAAGGTCATTGTCATTGGCTGAAGAGCAGGATATCCTGTATTTAAACTTCCTGCTCTCAGTTTTTTACTGTTTGTCTGATGAAGCGGCAGTTACATGTCGTGAAAGCGCTTACAATAAACTGTGGATTTATTACTTGACCAATGGTTTTTGAACATTACTGATTGCAAGACTACAACAACTTTGAACATTTGTTTCTTGGTACAGCAGAATTGTTTTTTCGTTGATTTAGTGCGTGGTTCTGTGAGTATTTGCACTACAATTTCATAAGACTATCAGCATTTGGCTTCTTCTTAGGAATACGTGAGACATATTTTTGATAGTGCTAAAATCTGCAGTACATTTTGGCTTCTTCCAACCTGGTTTTTGGTTTACTTGCATATATATATATATATATATATATATATATATATATATATATATATATATATATATATATATAAAATTCATTCACTACTACATATAACATTTGAATGCTTTTTACAAAACTTATACATGATAAATGTCAGGAAATATTTTTGTATACAGATTTCCAACACAAAATGGAATGTGCAGTACTGGGACTTGAACAGGGAATGCCTCTTCTTTATGCAAAGGCTCTAACCACTACGCTATCGCTATTTTGCTTAGTTTGCATATTTCTTTCTTATTATCCTCTTTGGTGTCTAAGCTGCTAACTGTAGCTAAGCAATGGGCAATCCCGTGCAAACATGTGCAAGTACAGTCAGCTATATTGGAAATAAAACAAAAAAAAAATAAATTTCTTTTAATTTTTAAATTTGTATGAGGTTTAACGTATGGGGGAGAGTAGTGTTACAATGTACACATGTGATCAGACTCGCTCATGTAACTCGACATTTCTTGGGTTTTGTCAGTGCAGGGGCGTGGATTTTTGGACTGCTGAGCAGTCCGACAAGCCCCCTACACTCATCCACGCTCCCTGTAAGTTTTAGAGTCGAAGCAGTGCACCCTCATTAATATGCATGGCGCACTGCTGTTATACTCTTAGACTGGCATTTCAATGTAAGACTAATCTAGTCTTACATGGAAGATTAGTAAATCCTGGGGTTGGTCTACTCATTGGCTACCTTTTGAGTGCCAGTGTCAGTCAGTCACATCTCATAAGATGGAAATGGAATCCAAAAATAAAGTGAACAATACACCAACCAATTCAGTAGTATTACTGCATGTGCAACTGCTGTGATGTAAGGTGAGTCATTCCTAAGAAGAATACAAAGAAAACAATCTACATGAACATCTCTAATGCAAGACAGTTTTTAGCTACTTGAGGGTGAATACAGATAGAAGGGGAAAGGATACAGGTGAAAGTATTTCCAACATAGAAAATATAAGGCTATAAGGTTCAAGAGAAAACAATTGCAATTCAGAGGCATAATCCCAAAAAGACCACTCAGTGACAGTTAGCCAACAAATGCAATAAGATTTGTTAAACGAAAATATTAGAGGTTTGGTGCTTTTGCCCTATAGATGTATCATGAAGACCTTCATCAGAACAGGAAATTCAGGTTTGACCTGAGCTTATATAACTTCCATATGAAAGTTTAAAGGTGTAGCATCCCACTATCTATGTTTAGTAAAAATAATACTATCTAAAAAAACTTTGAAAACCCAAGATATCAATTCTGAACATACGAAAAAACAGCACACACAGTAGAATAAGTTAATACATAGATAGATAATATTAAAATAAATCAGCCTTTAAGGAAAGCAAAGTATATTACATTTAAATAAATGAACAAATATTCAAATACATAAATATACAGCTCCTATTTATACATATAGACATGCAGAAGGTGGACTGGACACTTTAAATTGACCATAGGTATGACTGTGCATGCATGTGAGTAGCATGGAAGGACAACTGCAGCAAGGCTAGCTACCTGGTAGTGCAAACCTTGGCTCTATATAATTGTCACTGTTGAACTGACACCCCAACTCCATGTGAAAAAAATGGGCAAAAGGAAAAAACCCAAATCATTATGCCACAAACTCGGTTTCAACCTACATAGGAAGACCCATGAGCCCTTTATCATATAGGTCTGTGAAAAATAAGTTTTAAAAGTCAGCAAATTTATACTGCCCCTGGGCTTCAACCATGGGGTTTAATGATTGCTGCTGAATATTTTGTGTACTTTTAGGATCCCCACAATAGTGGGGATCACAAGTTTAAGAGACTATATAATGTATGAGATTCTCCCTTCTAAAAGAAAGTCATCTAATTGTAAATCAATCTTCATATAAGCTATGTGTATTTCATTATGAGACGTAGGTCCCTTCACATACTGAGTGTAATTTTCTGTTTGCAGTCCTATGTTGGTAGACAAGCCTGAAAGGCTCGCTACTTGCTCCAGCCTCTGAAGTGGAGGAAAATCCATGTAACTATTTATATCAAATTCATTTTCAACTACTTCCACATCAGGACCCATGTCTTTTTCAGCTAAAGAATTAAAATGAACATTTTCATCACCATTTCTGCTAGGTCTTTCTACTGACATTTGTCCAGATTTTAAAAATTCTCATTTGCCATAATAGAAAGGACCTCTCCCTTTCCCTGGCAAAACTACATAGGCAGGAGGGAGAGGGAAAGACGAGAGGAAGAAGACATCATTTTATCTTATTTAAATGGTATTATGCTCGCCAACATTGTTTTAAAATATTTAATTATGATCATTTTACTATAACACTAGATCATTTCTCACTATTTGAAATACATTTATCCCACTATGACAATTGTACATCTTTGTTTCTTAAATGAAAATTAAAATATATACTAGAAAGCTTAATTTAGCAAAATATTCTAATCAGTCATACACAGAAAAGCTTATGGGTGCAGGTCTCAAAAGAAGAGTTTGTTCAACTCTGTTTTACAACCAGTTATACAGGCATTTGAGAAAGCCTGTGAAGAGGATATTTATAAATTGGCAGGTAGAAAAAGGAATTTTATTAAACGTAACCTTATTAAGAATGAAAGGATAGATTGTATCGGGAACCACAAACCAATCTAAGTCATAAGGGAAGGAGAGTGACATTGTCATCTCTGATCTGAGTATTCTGATATTATGTTTAATATTTTGTAAGATAGAAGCCATTTCAGGAGGGCTATAAAGTTATAAAACAATCCCTTGAACCTCTAATGACTACTTGTCCCATAACTGAATTTTTTGTAAAAGTTGCTGATAAACATGGAAAATTGCCCTCAGTTCATACAACCACTGTTCCAAAGAGATACAATTATATTAATACAGTAAACAAAACAACACAAAAGGAGCAATAAAACATTTCTTAGAATTGTCACAAAACAACAATAAAGTCTCATAATAGGTTGTGCAGAAATCTGCCATAGATTCCTGTAGTTACAGTAAAATAAAATTTTTCCAGTCTACTGGCAGTAAAACAAGATGTCTGCTAATAACAGTGGTAGCCAGGATCAGCACCATTGGAAGAGGCCAGTGAAAGTACAGTAGGCCAGATCCCAAGAGGTTAATGTGGGACTTGTGCAGAAGCAAAAACTGGAAGATCATGGGCTTCTCACCGTTTCCTCTGAATCATACAAATTGGGCAGTTACAGAAATGTAACAAAATAACTTGCCACTTCCTTTTGTTTCTGGAAGCTAGCATAAATGTGAATAGGAAAACATAAATGGCAGGCAGGAATGATTCACTTGGCAGCAATGATGGCAGCACAAAAAAATTAGAATTTTAATGAAGCCACTATTTGCATAATTCAGTTTATTTGTTTACCTTCTACATGGAATGGCTAACTTCACAACCAAGATAAAGTTCATTTTTGCTGTATATTTGAAAAAAGAGTGAAGATGCAAGATTTAAAGCCAGAGACGGTGCTTTATCAAGAACACAGTCATATTAAATCAATTGGCCTGACACAACAAACATATTCGCTGCACTAAAACATCTGAATAACTGACATTTGTTGGCTTTTGTCCTTCTTATTGGCAAAGTCGATCTGTCTGTTTTTGTTGAGAACTTACTGTTGTCCAAAAATATATGTTTTATGGAAGGTAAAGATAGTGAATCATGAGAGAAAGAACTCCAGCTGTCAAGATCTCACATATCATTTAACTCTGTAACAAAATCTTTGTTGAGATTAGCTCATCCAGTTCATGAAGAATTTCTGCTTTCATAGAACTACCACATGTTATTTGGTATTCTTTAGCAAGCCAGAAAAAAATGGAACTTTTAATTGCCTCTGTCCTTTATGACCTCTAATTTGTCAGTGTGAAGACATACCTTTCTGTATGATGATCATTTCTGATTATTGATGATTTAAGAATTAACATCCGTTCTTCAGACAGCAAACACCCTTTATTTCTCCCTAAAACCCATCCCAATTTCCTACATCAAATCGATACTTTTTAAAATGAAACCCTGTTCTCTTTCAGTACATAATCTCCCAGCAAAATACCTTAAGCTGGCTCTCAGTTCCATAGACTATCCTGTGTCTCTTCTGATTAACAGATCTATCAAGGAATCATATGTGTCTTCTCTGTGGAAAAAAATCTTCATCATCTCCCTTAAAGGAAGAACCTCTTCTGATATAACCAATTTCAGACCTATTGTCATATTATCCCCTTTGTCAAAAATTCTGGAGAAGTGCATTTGCAAGCAACCTCTTTAGCATACTCTACAGGAAAAGTTCCTGATCCCCACATAACATGGCTTTAGACCTACCCACAGCCCTGCCATGGCCTTATTTATTTTCACATATACTATTATAAAGCCAGAGAGAAAGGCAAACTTGTTTCCTGTGTATTCCTTGATCTCCCTAAACTTTTGATCTAGTCTCTCACCAAAAGTTCTTCTACCAACTGTCTTCCCTTGGGCTATCACAGCCCACACTTCTATGGTTTAATCACTACTTAAATGATAAACACCAGTCAGTTAAATGGCTGACCACTTTTTCTCCCTTCCTTGCTGTCAATACTGGTGTGCCACAGGGTCCCATTCTTGGCCCTCTACTCTTTAATATAGTCAATGACAATTTAATAAATCCTCTCAGCAAGCTTCCCTCATACAATACACTAATGACTCTACCATAATATGCATTTTGGACAACTTAATATATCTTCAGAGAATTATTCAAGAAGCCTTTAACTCAATTGAAAGTTTGTCACAGGATAATCACCTGCTACTAAATCCCCCAAAAAACCCTAAATAACTTGTCTTTTTTTCCCAAATCTGATTTCCATGAAAAAAAAACAACTTTAGAAATGTCTTCCTTAAATAAAAACCCACCTGCAAAACTACTTGGCATGACAACTGACAACAATTTTAAATTCAACTTACATATCCACAACAACATCAAGAAAACCCATCAATAACTTTTCACCCTACGTAGGGTAAAGAAATCATTACAGACTCTACCAAGGTAATTCTAGCTACCACTTTCCTCCTACTCCATTTCCTATATGGAGTCCTCATCATGCCCAGCCTACAAGCCTCACATAGTTCTATACCTGAACAAGTTCTATAACAAAGTTGTCAGATTCACTTGCCTTACCAGACACAACTGTTTAGCACTAAAAACATTTAACTGGCTCAAACTTCCTAAACACCTATCTTGTACTTATCTCAACTTAACCCATAAAATCATCCATAACCCCCTTACCTGCCCAGCAATTAGACTCCTACTTCAATACTATCTTCCAAAGCATCCCTTCAGTCAAATAATAAACAACTGCTTACCATCTACAAACCACAAAGGTCTGCTGGGGTCAGAATTCCAATAGTGTAACTAGAACTTGGAATAAAATTTCTGTATCAATCTATCACACACCTTCATCTTTTCAAATCATTATTAAAAGACTTCCTCCCTACCTCCTGGCTTTGTCCCTGCTCCTCATCTGGCGCATAGCTCTCTAACACCATTTGCCTTTCTTATAGCTCCCTTTAACACTAAATCACTTAACTTGCTTATCCCCTTCTAATACACACCTTTATTGTACTTCTTAAACTACTATACTTACCTCTAATTAGCACAACCACATTACTACTCCTTCTGTACTTCTCTGTTAACACTCAGACTTTCTTATCTCCTCTAATGCCTCACTCTATTGTATTTCTTAAATTACTCCTATCTATCGTAGATGCCAATCTTCTATCTATAAAGTCTCTCAGCGCAAGACCTGTAAAGTTAATGGTTTTGAATATCAATACAAATTTTATTATACTTACTATTATGCTATGTCTTCACTGAAACTGCATTATAAAATTTGTTATTGCAAATATTGATTGCATTAAATATGATACCTTGGAGGATTTCTCCCCGGGCCTCTGCTGAAAAGGGCACCTGTACTACATCAGACTTTCTCAGTAAACAAATGTCAGTAAATAAATAAATAAACATTATATGCATAGCCATGGTATGGCAACAACAAATGTCATTGTGGTGTAAAGGTTTTTCATACCTACCTGCAGAACATGATTATCTACTAAGGGACAACAGAACACTTCCTTACTAGAAAAAGGTTCCATTACAACTGTCTGCACTGGAATGACAACACAAAAATGATTACGGTTAAATGTAATCCTTAGAAAATCCTTGGAAAAATGCAACATTGCCCAGCATTTTGCACTGTCGCCATTTATGGGATTTTATATATATATTTATGGCCATTTACGGCTCTTGAAATATTTTACAGTAACTTTAATTCAGTATTTCTTTTCATTTTCTGTTGACTGTGTACCTACTATGTTGCTTTCAGTTTGAAAAATTCTGATTTCATAATAATCACTCTCAGGGTACAATTTTCAATGCACTCTATACTGAATTATTGTGTTGTCACTGTATTTCATGTTTCTTGCAAAAGTCTGGAATTTTCCTCCTCAAGTTACCTGTGAAAAAGGCTACTCTCTAAAAATGATTTAGCCAGAGAATAATATGAAACAAATAAGTCAAGAAACAAGCAAATAAATACATAATTCAGAGTTACAGCAGACACTCTATCTCTGCCTTTCAATAAGGATAATTACCTGAAGTCCTTTCTTTTTTCAGTCTTTTAGTCTCAGAGAATCAGCAGCAGTACCAATAACAAAGTCATGTTAAGAGTTTACTCCCTTATTTTTGCATTTCATTTTGCAAAGGCTTACTGCCATCTTTAGCTGCTGCGCATCCAAAGCTATCTCATACAAACATAGCCTCCAGCAGGAACTGTTACCTGGCACCAGTTTGTTTGTTACATAATGGAAAGGTTATGAGCAATACGGAGGCATGTCTTCCTGTGCTGTCAAACATATTAGTTATAACATTACTAGGGCAGGCACGCATACCAGTCTGAACAGTAGGGATTCACAGACTGTGTCATAACAAATCTAAGATTTTAGAAAATGCCACACAGTCAGTGAGTAGTGAATGTGCCTTAATATGCCAATCATTACTCTGTACTAGGTGTTGATGTAGATATTTCTCAGCTTGCATTGTCATGGTGACAGGGTGTTTGTAAAAGACTTTCCTTCACTGTAGGAATTACATGCTGAGCATGCAGTGAATTATATCTGTAAGAATGCATGTTGAACCTACATAACAAATGTGAGATTGCTTCAATACCAGAGCAGCATGCCATGGTATTCAAGGCTCAGATGCCAATGGTCAAGCTAGGCCACAGCAGTTAGAATACAAGTAAGAAGAGTGCAACAGGAACAGCATAGGTTAAGCAGTCATTCACCAGTTGGTGTTGTTTAGAACATCCTGCAGAGGTGCAGGTACAATCAGTGTAATGTCATATTGTTAAAGTGTCAAAACCTATGACACAAATGACTCTGGAGAAGATAAATTTCACTTATCAGATACTGCCATAACTTTGGAACCAAAGCAATTTCGAGTAGTATTGGGTAAAAAAAGAATTATTAGTTTGTGGTATACAGGTATATAAAGCTATGAAAATGGTTTCTGCAGTATTATCAGTTTTAATGTATCCAATCAGTGTAGAGTTGTGTGGAGGGTTCAGTTTAACATGCAGTAATTTCTTAACATATACAAACCTCCAAATGACAGCGGTCCAAACATAGTTCTAATGTAGCTTGATTTATTTATAGAAGCAAGTAAATTAAGCTATAGTGCACAAAAACAACTAGTTTCACCCACACATTGGGTGCCTTCATATTCTGTGCTTCAGTTTTTATCAACCATTCAGAGTGCAGTCTGTTTGGTTTCACTGATCACTTCCAGAAAGTAAATCTTCCTTACAATAACTTCCATTAGCTTCGGTAATCATTTCTGTCATCGGATAACAGCACTGAATAATTCAATATAGCAGAAGAATATCTCTGCAGACTTCTTTACTAACATACTTTTAACATCCAAGTAAGAATGCAGTCTGGTAGAAAAGCACCATACATCAACATAACTCCCTGTCTCTCAGCACTCCTCTAGCCTGTCATTAAGGAATCTACCCTCCTTACAGCAAATACTCCAGTTATACTGCCTACAGAAATCTGCTGTCAATTACCTAAAGAAACCTACCTCTGTTTAGACTTGTCCTCCTGCAGGATGTGCTCGGATGGATCTATGTTGTTACATTTAAATTATGAAACATCAAACTGCATATAGTCAAGACCACATGATTAAAGTTCCATAATTTTGAAAACTAAAAACAATTTTTTTGCAGTGGGGCAAGCCTTCCTGTACTCCATACCTCCTGATAATTCTATATACCAACTCTGAGTTCACATTACAATGGGAAAGAGTAAATTCCATAATCCCCACTGTACTGCAATCTCCATACAACTGCTTTGACTTTTCTGAAAGTTGATCATATGGTCTCGACCATAAGAAGTAGGACTTTCTGAAAGTCAGTCTTCCAAATGGGATCCACTCTAGCTGTGTCTTCACTGACTTACTCCTAGAAACCATTGCTCCAACTGTGTTATATACAACAGCTAAATCCTCACTTTGCCCTGCAGCTGCTGTTGCCATGTTATAGTGTGTACACAAGCAGAGGAAAAAGAATCATGTAGGACAGCAACAGTAAAAGTCATTTTAGGAAAATACTAGCACATAAGAACCTTAAGGAAAATATAACACTCTGGTTGCGTGAGTGGGAAAACAAATGGCAGCAAATGGAAAAGGAAAATACTGCATTAAACATACTGTCAAATGTTAGCAAATACTGCATTAAATACCATCAAATGTTAGCAAATACTGCATTAAACATACCGTCAAATGTTAGCAAATACTGCATTAAACATACCGTCAAATGTTAGCAAATTCTGCATTAAATACCATCAAATGTTAGCAAATACTGCATTAAACATACCGTCAAATGTTAGCAAATACTGCATTAAACATACCGTCAAATGTTAGCAAATACTGCATTAAACATACCGTCAAATGTTAGCAAATACTGCATTAAACATACCGTCAAATGTTAGCAAATACTGCATTAAACATACCGTCAAATGTTAGCAAATACTGCATTAAACATACCGTCAAATGTTAGCAAATACTGCATTAAATATACCGTCAAATGTTAGTAAATACTGCATTGAATATACTATCAAATGTTAGCAAATACTGCATTAAATACCGTCAAATGTTAGCAAATACTGCATTAAACATACCGTCAAATGTTAGCAAATACTGCATTAAACATACCGTCAAATGTTAGCAAATTCTGCATTAAATACCATCAAATGTTAGCAAATACTGCATTAAACATACCGTCAAATGTTAGCAAATACTGCATTAAACATACCGTCAAATGTTAGCAAATACTGCATTAAACATACCGTCAAATGTTAGCAAATACTGCATTAAACATACTGTCAAATGTTAGTAAATACTGCATTGAACATACCGTCAAATGTTAGTAAATACTGTATTGAATATACTGTCAAATGTTGGCAAATACTGCATTAAACATACCATCAAATGTTAGTAAATACTGTATTAAATATACTGTCAAATGTTAGCAAATACTGCATTGAATATACTGTCAAATGTTAGCAAATACTGCATTAAACATGTCAAATGTTAGCAAGTACTGCATTAAACATACCGTCAAATGTTAGTAAATACTGTATTGAATATACTGTCAAATGTTAGCAAATACTGCAT